>NW_023596746.1:20252069-20300174 GCF_011947565.3 Pollicipes pollicipes
GAAAGGAGCTGAGGAAAAAACCATCTAACTTTGCAACGAGGGCGGTAGCGAAACCAGAAAGCCCTGGCATTCGAAAACCAAGTTTGGCGGCGCATGACTGGTGCGACAGATCACATCTGATGTCCCAAACTGGTAGGACAGACCATATGGGATGTCTCAGACTGGTAGGACAGACGATATCTGACGTCCCAGGCTTGTGGGACAGACCATGTTTGATGTCCCAGACTGGTCGAACAGGACCATATCTGATGTTGCAGACTGGCTCTGACAGGCCATATCTGATGTCCCGGCCTGGCTCTGACAGACTAAATCTGACGTCCCAGACTGGCTCGAACATCACCGTGGCAAAACAGTTACTATTTCTTGCACTTCCACAACAGTGGTTTGTAGAACGGACACTGGTGGGATTTGCATTGTCTCTTCCGCGCCACACAGGGTACGCGCCAAGATGAGGCATCTTATCAGATTGTGTCATTCACCAGGCGTAACGGAAGTCTTCCCAAGTTGGTGAAGGAGGGAGGGGGGGGGGGGGGCAGACATTTTTGACCATTTTGCTCTCCACACCCATGCAGCCAATGTTAAATTTTCAGTCAGTCGAGGGCCCAACCTCCAGTTCGTGCGTCCCCGCTATCAAGCCATGTTAACATTAAGAGTTGGTCTGCAAACCAGTCCAGTATGCCGGGCACATGTGCGTCTTATAACACTTTTTCATACAGCACTGTAGCTTAATTCTCGTAATATACCTGCGGACCTGTAAGCCACTCCACCCAGTCTTCCGGCTCCTCCCACCATCCTAGGCCGCGCTTTCCCGCCCGTCGATCAGGCCGTGTCTGGACGCGCTGCCCGTACATCAGGCCGTGTCTGGACACGCTATCCGTCGATCAGACCGTGTCTGGACGCGCTACCCGTCGATCAGACCGTGTCTGGACGCACTGCCCGTTGATCAGACCGTGTCTGGACGCGCTGCACATCGATCAGACCGTGTCTGGAGCCGCTGCCCGTCGATCAGACCGTGTCTAGAGCCGCTGCCCGTCGATCAGACCGTGTCTGGAGCCGCTGCCCGTCGATCAGACCGTGTCTGGAGCCGCTGCCCGTCGATCAGACCGTGTCTGGAGCCGCTGCCCGTCGATCAGACCGTGTCTGGACGCGCCCCCGCGCCACCTGACGGCGGTGTCGCTCTGTGCCTGCAGGTGAGCAGCCGGCTGCCATGCAGACAGGGTCTTCGTCGTTCGCCGCCAGCGGGCGCAGCTGTCTGGGAGGCGTCCTCCTGCTGGCGGCCGTCCACCGCCTGCTGACCGGCGTCAGGTGATCTGGCCTGACCTGGCCTGACCTGACCTGATGCCTGGTCGGCGGTGGAGCGGGGCCCGTTCCCGAGAGAGATCGGGTGGTTGCCTAACCTGACCTGAGCGTTGGCCAGCGGTGGAGCAGGCCTGCTCCAGATCGAGGACAGTTGATAATTTGACCTGACCGCAGGCCCGGGGAGTGGGGTGGATGCCCGAACCGGCTCGGGCGGCGTGTGAGTGCAATGCTACTGCACCTGCGCAGCGAGTTCGCATCAGCGCACTCACGGAACACTCCGCAGCGAATGCAGCGCAGCGAAACGGATTGGGACCTACAGTGTGAAAGCACAATCTTCACAAATGGATTTGTGGCTTTGCTGTCTCAAACGAGACGGACTTGGTATGTCGCCTCGGGCCATCTCTGCCGCGGAACTCGAATGTGTGAGGCGAACGCGTGGATATGTACCCGGCTGTATTGTTGGCGGTGAGCGGCGGGCTCTGTTATGTCCTATGGCCGCCATGTCACACTCGCCGAGTGCTGCAGGCAAGACATGCCTCAAAACGCCTCTTGGTGGTTGTCCGGGGCTGTTTGCTCGATGTCACCGCCACGGGGCGCGTTCGCTTCACGGTATCGCAGTGTCCATGTACTCTTCTAACCCGGCTTTTTGCTAGTTTCAGCTCGAAGGCCTAGATTTGCGTTCGTGGTTGTCATGAGGGATATTTGGTCGCGTTTCCGAATGGTTGTGCGTACCGGATATGAACTTACCAAAGACGTATGTTGGGTTGTGAAGAGGCGATGTCAACAATACGACATTTCCTAGTTTAGCGATGATTACAACAAAACTCAGCAATTCGTAACAGGCCGCCGGGACACGAACGCGAGCCATGTTATTGGACACCGCCTTTGGAGCATGATATGTGGCAACACGGCGACCCATTTCCACGTCGGTGTGTGTGTGTGTGTTCATATCTCACTGGGACTGTCTCCGTGAGTTCGTGGGTTCGGACGTTGTATTCAGTGACCGGGTCAAAGTTCAAATAAATACGACGTGGACGTAAACGAAGAAATACAGCAAACTTACTGACGTCAGTGGTGGCAGTGAGCAGAATCCGTTGCGGCTTTCACTGGGATAACACGGCTACCGCCGCCACGCACCGCCTGATGAATCAACACCTCGAACAATCTATGCGAGAAGTTCTGTGCCGCTGTGGTGACTGACCGGACAGAGCTCTCCGTGGCGCTGTGGTGACTGACCGGACAGAGCTCTTCCGTGGCGCTGTGGTGACTGACCGGACAGAGCTCTCCGTGGCGCTGTGGTGGCTGACCGGACAGAGCTCTCCGTGGCGCTGTGCTGACTGACCGGACAGAGCTCTCTGTGGCGCTGTGGTGACTGACCGGACAGAGCTCTCCGTGGCGCTGTGGTGACTGACCGGACAGAGCTCTCCGTGGCGCTGTGGTGACTGACCGGACAGAGCTCTCCGTGGCGCTGTGGTGACTGACCGGACAGAGCTCTCCGTGGCGCTGTGGTGACTGACCGGACAGAGCTCTCCGTGGCGCTGTGCTGACTGACCGGACAGAGCTCTCTGTGGCGCTGTGCTGACTGACCGGACAGAGCTCTCCGTGGCGCTGTGGTGACTGACCGGACAGAGCTCTCCGTGGCGCTGTGGTGACTGACCGGACAGAGCTCTCCGTGGCGCTGTGGTGACTGACCGGACAGAGCTCTCCGTGGCGCTGTGGTGACTGACCGGACAGAGCTCTCCGTGGCGCTGTGCTGACTGACCGGACAGAGCTCTCCGTGGCGCTGTGGTGACTGACCGGACAGAGCTCTCCGTGCCGCTGTGGTGACTGACCGGACAGAGCTCTCCGTGGCGCTGTGGTGACTGACCGGACAGAGCTCTCCGTGGCGCTGTGGTGACTGACCGGACAGAGCTCTCCGTGGCGCTCTGGTGACTGACCGGACAGAGCTCTCCGTGGCGCTGTGGTGACTGACCGGACAGAGTTTTGCCATCCAGATTTAGTGAACGCCGCGGATATGATTAGACTTTTGCGTTGGATTCTATGCAGATGCCAGAGTGTGCTCCGACCTGCGAAGAGTAAGAGGGTGCTGCGGAGGCTCTCCACCTTCCGATCTGCAGAGAGTGAGAGGGTGCTGCGGAGGCTCCACGCTCCGATCTGCGGAGAGTGAGGTAGTGCTGTAGAGATTCTCTACGCTCCGATCTGCGGAGAGTGAGATGGTGCTGCACAGGCTCTCCACGCTCCGATCTGCGGAGAGTGAGATGGTGCTGTAGAGGCTCTCCACGCTCCGATCTGCGGAGAGTGAGATGGTGCTGTGGAGACTCTGCACGCTCCGATCTGTGGAGACTGAGTGTGCTACGGAGGCTCTCCACACTCCGATCTGTGGAGAGTGAGATGGCGCTGTGGAGGCTCTGCACGCTCCGATCTGTGGAGAGTGAGATAGTGCTGTGGAGGCTCTGCACGCTCCGATCTGCGGAGAGTGAGATGGTGCTGTAGAGGCTCTCCACGCTCCGATCTGCGGAGAGTGAGATGGCGCTGTGGAGGCTCTGCACGCTCCGATCTGCGGAGAGTGAGATAGTGTTGTGGAGGCTCTCCACGCTCCGATCTGCGGAGTGAGATGGTGCTGTGGAGGCTCTGCACGCTCCGATCTGCGGGGAGTGAGATGGTGCTGTGGGGGCTCTGCACGCTCCGATCTGCGGAGAGTGAGATGGCGCTGTGGAGGCTCTGCACGCTCCGATCTGTGGAGACTGAGTGTGCTACGGAGGCTCTCTACACTCCGATCTGTGGAAAGTGAGATTTTGCTGCGGAAAGGCTCCCACGCTCTGATCTGCAGAGGGAGGGCGTTGCGCGAGTTCTCTACAGGCATTTCATTTCCTTTTGCCGAGAACTCAATCACGATTTTGCCTTCTGCCGTCAGCCCATCGCTGCCGAGCCGGCTATGAGGGCCACTCTGCCGGCTCTCCGACATGTTCAGACTGTGCTGCACCTGTCAGCTGGGGCGCTTAGCGGTACGCTGTACTAATGACCAGGCTCGGGCTCACACCCTTTCCGCCGCCCGACGTCTTGAAAACGACGAGTCGCTTCATCGAGCGCATAGAGCCTGTTTAAAAACGTTACACGAACTTTAAGCGCGCTCATGATATCATTTTTCTTCCTTGCGCTGCTTTTATTTTAGGGAGGATGACTGTCTCAGAATGTTGTACAGATCTCATCGGTGAGACGACCGCTTCCGTTAGACCAGCGACAGACAGTTTCAGAACCCATTTGATCGTGCCTGTATTGCCATAAAGCGTTGTTTGCGTGCAGCTGGTGTCTCATGACTTGACAGCTACAATCGAGCCACTCCGGTCGCTGGGGCATAATGCTGAACATAAAACCCGCCTTTTGTTCCTCCCGCGCCAGCGGCGGCGCTTATTTCGAAACTCCCAGTTCGGTTGGTCCAAAGCTGGGTTAAAGAGAGTTTTCCACTCTTGTATGGGGTTTTAAACTGAAACATTCTGCAGATCATTCGGTGCAGCCCGCAGCCCTGCTTTTCTTAAAGGGAATGCTCTACATCTAAGATATTGCAGCAAACATCAGACATGATGAAGTAAGCCCACGTAACTGTTGATATACTTTTCACTGAACAGACCGCTCTAGACAACCCAATTTCTCTGTTAAATATATATGCTCTTCAATGCTTCCTCGTTTGATTACGTCATCGTAACTTCTACAACATTGATTGAGAGCCACTTGACAGTCGTTATATCTGGAAATCGTGCTCACGACCGCCATATATGAACGACTCGACAGTTCCATTCATCTTTGCCTTGGTCGCCGCACAGGTAACGGTGTGGCAGGATTTGAAGGACGTTACTTTGGCCACATGGATGTTTAGGTGGCCTTGAAAACGCATCCGTGAACTAGGTTACACATCTTCGCAGGCGTGTGGCTCAGAAACTAGAACGGTTGAAAGCCTAAGAAGAGCAGGGGCGTGTGCACATTTTCACACGTGTGCAGGACTGTACATGTGTGAACTGCACCGAATGATCTTCAAGATGGCTATTTCAGTTTATAATCCCATACAAATCTGATGCATTCTCTTTAAGCGCTAACGTTCTCTAGTTTTTGAACTACACGCCCGCGAATATGTGGATGCTATTTGGTGCAGACTATTTCAAGGTTACCGCGACATCCACGACACCGTAATAATGCCACTCAGATCCTGTCATTACACTGGCTATGCGGTGTCCAAGGTTACCAAAGACTGTACTGCCGAGTCGCTCATATCTGGCGTTCGTGAGCACAATTCCCAGATAACGACGACCAAGCGCGGATACCATGGCGGACATAGGCTTTCAACTATTGTTGTGTGAGATATGCAAGATTGGAATGCGAGTTACGTGTTGTGCTACATAATACAAAAAGTGACACATCCTTCCCAGTTATTACAGATATAGGGCCTGTTATCGAATCACTTAAGAATAGCGCTATGATCCAGTATGTGAATGGAAGCAAGCCCCTAAACTCACGGAAAACAGGTAAATAACACCACGAGAAACGGGTTAAAACAGGAGTATCTCACGATATTTGGTTCAACACACATTCAGCACTGCCGCGGGCCTTCTCACGGGAGACTGAAGAAACGCAATATGTGCTGTGATATAAGCGTTCCATGACGCAGTCAAACAACAGCGTATTGAGAAGCATATTCACTAAATATATTATGTTATCAATAGCAGCCTTTTCCACTTAAAAGCATACCAGCAGTTATAAGTAAACACATTTAATCGTATCTGATCCTTGCTTCCATGTCTTTAAATGTGGAGCATTCCCTTTAGCAACATTGCAATGGGGAGTGAGTCCTGAGTGAGCATCAGTCTCAGTCTCCGTGTATTTCCGTGAACGGTTTTGTACAGTAGACAATCATTTGATGAAGATCTTGGCTCCGTCTTGACGGCGCAGAATTGTAAGGCTCGTGTGATGCAGGCACATGAATTCGTCCTGATTCATCTTGGCTTCGTCCTGACCGCGCATATTTGCTTGGCTTCTGTGATGCAGGCATATGTTCCGTCCTGATTCATCTTGGCTCCGTCCTGACGGCGCATAGTTCCTTAGCCCCTGTGATGCAGGCACATGATCCGCCCTAAAATATCGGCAGCGGGAAATCATCCACACTAGAGAATCGTGGTCATGTCCGACTTGTAAGCCGAATCGCTCAAGGGCATCCTCTTCCCCACTGCCACACCTCAACCGTCGCCAGGTGTCCACCCTATCGGTTGGTCGTTACATGAGTGGCTGATATAAACCTGTTTTTTGATACCTTATGTACAAGTCCTAATATTTTCCGGCCCAGACTGCAGTTGTTCGAGACGTTGTTTCTCACGCTGGCTACAGAGTGAAAACAGCTGCACCGCAGGCGCAGCCGCCGGGGGCGCATCCGCAACCATGCCGCGGTTTGACGACGCATCGGGCCACTCCACCGTCATTGCAGCGCTACTGGGGTTCCACCGGAATGAGGAGACGCACGCGATCGTCTTACCCTGGGGTCTGCTGGGTCGTCCTGCGGTACCGGCCGGGCGCCTATTGCTTTGATCTGATCTGCTAATGGCGGGATGAGAGTGCCGATCGCATGGGAAGCTACTGAATGATAAATGAGAGCTTGAGTCGAACAACAGTCCTTCCCCCGCGGCAGCTGACCAAACCAGACCTGAGTGGTGACCACCAGAGGTGGGATCATGTAATGGTGAGGACGGCACCAGCTGCACAGAAGGGAATACACATCTGCACTGTGGATGCAATAAAACGGCGAAATGATAAGGCCTGTGTTTTGCCTGCACAGCAGGTTGAATGCCTACTGTTGTTTACGTTGATTTGAAAGATAATCTAATTCTGCATTTTTATTACCATCATGCTTGGCATGGTTTTAGGCTGTATGAGAGCTTCCGGTTATAGACGTTTGAGGCTAGTGACATGCCTCATAACACCGAGCGTGAAGAGAGCACACACGGAACAGGACCATCTACTCATTTTCTTTGCTCAATTGTGTAATATTTCGGAAACGCTCTGCAACCGTACCAGGACACCGGGTTGCAGGTTTTCCTCGAAGCGATTTAGGGCTGAAGTCTCTTCAGGAGGCGCCAATTTACAGCAGAGGTAGCATCCGGCAGATGCCAGCATCCATCACAGATTATGTCACCAAATGTAACGACGTAATGGTGCTGGATGGCGCCGCTGAAATTGGCAATGAATCGTGCAGGTGTCCCTTGACGAAAACTAACTGCGGAAACCTTCCAAAGATCTTGCACGACTGGACCTTTAATTTTCAATTCGACTGGACAAGCCAGCGTGAGGAGCTTCCGTCAGGCCCAGAGATGGATCGATAAGGGCATGGGGTGAGATGGGTTCCCAAAGGCTTTATTTGGTGAGACACTGCAGCTGAAGCGCGTGCTAAACTGTTTCATGAATCAGCAATTCGTCTCTTTGAAACCCGCTGATGCCATTGGGCAGGAAGTTGATCCACTTACCATGATGTGCGCCCAAATGAAACGATTTGAACAACCGAACTTTCTAGCGAATTTGTTCCAAACCGTTTGAACGTATCGGACGCATACTCACTGAGCGGAACTTACCGCATGAGCCGCGATCGGACGCATACTCACTGAGCGGAACTTACCGCATGAGCCGCGATCGGACGCATACTCACTGAGAGGAACCTACCGCATGAGCCGCGATCGGAAGCATACTCACTGAGCGGAACTTACCGCATGAACCGCGATCGGACACACTCACTGAGAGGAACTTACCGCATGAGCCGCGAACACAGCAACCTGTGCATGCAATGCCGGTCAAATATGCGTGTTTTAGTCTAAGTTGGTCGTGAAGATGCATCGTTCGATTCGGCGATTCAGACGCTCATGACGCTGTGGCAACGCCAGTCAAATCCTACCACTCTGTTCGCCAAATGGTGTTCAAGGCCAAGGCGAGTATTATCGTCGAACCGCTCAGATCTGGCATCCGTGAGCACGATTTCCAAAGTGAGAATCCAGAGTCCTCCCACGTCCGATCCGGATCTGATCCGTCGGCCGGGCTGACGCCTGCCTGTGACAAGGTCGGGACCCCGGCTCCTCCCGTCTCCGATCCGGATTTGATACGTCGGCCGGACTGACGCCAGTCTGTGACAAGGCCGGGCCTCCGGCCCCTCCCTTCTCCGATCCGGATCTGATTCGTCGGCCGGGCTGACGCCTGTCTGTGACAGGGTCGGGACCCCGGCTCCTCCCGTCTCTGATCCGGATCTGATCTGTCGGTCGGGCTGACGTCTGCCTGTGACAAGGTCGGGACCCCGACTCCTCCCTTAGCCGATCCGGATCTGATCTGTCGGTCGGGCTGACGTCTGCCTGTGACAAGGTCGGGACCCCGACTCCTCCCGTCGCCGATCCGGATCTGATCCGTCGGCCGGGCTGACGCCTGCCTGCGGCCGGCACCGCCGATGCTGCTCAGCATGCCCGCCAGCCACCCGACGAGACTATCAGTGCCCGCCCGACAACAGTGACCGGCGGCATTGGCACGCCGTGTAGCCAGACACCTTGGACTAAAACGTCATCTGACAACGCTTAAAAAAGAGCTCTCAACCTGTCACATGATTACAGCACGCCACCCTCGGACTATGCCGCTCCCAATGCCTCACCGGTCAAACCCAATGTTGTACGGACAAAGTTCGTGCTGTGAAAGGGCTGTTGGACTGAAGCCGCGCGAACAATGAATGGGACGGCGCTGATGCGGGAACGGGTTGCGAAAACATGGGTAGAATTTGCGCCTTTGAAGGCTAGTTACAAAGCCGTCGGGCACACTGGTGAAGTTCAGAATAACAGTGCTCTATGGGAGTTCCGATAGTGGAAAGTTTCGCCGATGTGGGGAACAGTTTGCTAGGATCTTAATGAGTGTGCGGCAAGTTTTTGCGGACCACAAGTGTACCAACTGTCACGAATTTGAAGATGGTTTTATTGGTTTTCAAAAGCCTTAGAATTAAGTCAAGTATGTTTGTACGAGAACTGAATGGAAGGTAGAAGCTATCGCGCCAGTGTTGCGTTAAATCAAATGCACAGTGAGACAATGAGTTCAAAGTTATTATGCTGAGCTACGACCGAGAACGGAATACTTTGTGCCGCCCATGCAATCGTTGTCTTACACTGTAACGCCGCGACTCAGCATAAGAGCTTTGAACTCGAACACCGAAAATCCAGCAGCCGAAGACCTTTCTTTCTAAAATGAAGGACCAGTAAAGGATGCACCAGCTGCGATTCTTTATCTGCCTGCCCTCCGGCCATGTTGGGGTGTCGGAAATAAGGGAGAAGAAAAATAATAAATGCATTTAAATCGAGATGCTCGCGGCTAACCACCGTGTCGGTGCGCTTGTCAGGGCCCCGGGACAGATCTTTGCATTGTACTTCTTCGAACGCAGATCTTGCCCCAGGCTTATTGACCAAATATTTGTATCGCAAAACTTCTCAGGTGCAAAAGTGCGCACCCGCAAACTGCGGCCACACAAATTCATGTGTCCCCACTTTTGGTTCCATCGCCATTCTTCGTGCCGCATTTGTTGGAAAACATAATTCGTCGCGTCATATTTGTTCGCATTGCAGTCACTTGTGCCACATTTTTACTAACAATTTCTTGTGGCTTTTCTTTGTACTTCGCATTGTTCGCACCACGTTTCCTTGTACGTGTAATTTCTCACAGGTACCACATTTCTGCCCCTGCACATTTGCTTGTGTTGCACACCCATATCCCTCATTACCTCGCATGCAAATTGTACTACCCTGTGTAAAGGACTGAGCTATGAGCTGATTTTGTCCATATGCGGGCAAAGCGAGCGCAAACAATAGTAATAGGCCGTTTTTAAGATGTGCATTGGGTGAAGGATGAACAGGGTGATCGCAGATATAATCAACCTTTCATGTAATGATAGCACATGGGAGTTACAATGTGAAAGCAGCTAAACACCCATTATGACTAAATCAGTTGAGTGCGGTTCTATGGTAACTTGTTCGTTGAAGGTGATAGTTTGTCATGCGCAATGCGAATTGCATGTTTAAAAAGACCAATGATTGGCATTGCGCACACCAGTGAGGAGTCTTTTTGCAAAGTTTTGCAGTCGAACGTGACTCGTTTCTGTACAGATCATCAGCGAGATCCGGCGAATTACAGCTTAACCTCTGAATGTGGATGGGAAAACAGCGTGGCGGCTGCTTTTGAATTGTGTATTTTAATCTGCCACTTAACTTTGCTTCGTTGCGTGTGAAAATCTTGCCTGTTGGATGTTTGTGTAGCACAATAAGAATGCGACGTCTCTGAAAGCAACTTAACCCGCGCCCGGCCAGAGAAGCCGCCTTTCCCCTACAGTTTTTCGAACACAGGTCACAAAGAACGCTTGCAGCTGTACGAAATTTTCAGAATCTGTTGATCTATCAAATTGGCATCTCTAATGCAAAGCTGAAGTTTTGATCTAGCAAGATCAGTGACCGAGGTCCGGTCAAAGGGATTTGCAACGGTAAGAGGCAAAGAGATTTCTAAAAAAAAATCGAACACACTATATTTTCTGCCAGTCATTTGACATTGTTCAAGCTTGGTAAGAATTATAAAACGTGATGTGATCTAGTTTTTATTTCAGCGTTTTCAAAACAGGCGAGTTCGGTAACCTAGTCAGGTTATGTTTTGCTATTTTTTGCAAATGATGCAAACCGTACGTGCTTTTATGCACTTTTGGTGTTTGCTTATGCAGAGTACTACCCCACATGCACAACAATAATATGGCCACAGAGCACATGACCTTGGCCCAGGTCATGCCATATATCTATGATACCTTCTCCAAAACACATGCGGAGCTTAAAATGCATTGTTTTTATAAGCACTTTTGGATGCGGAACTCGAATACTCCACTAAAAACATATGACATCATTCTAATGCGAAATAAGGTCACCACAGGTAACGTGAGGACATGCGAGGCTACAAGAGGTCACCCAAGATCAATGGCATATGTTGTCATAAGCGGAGAGACTAGATGAACGGGTGCGAAAAGTACGTTCTTGTAATCTACTAGTAAACCAAATCTGACGGTGACCTGATCTGAGCTGACCTATGTGGTGAAAAATGAATGGTCGGAAATGAACTTCCCACAGTCTTAACTCTGATTTCTTTGTCCTCAATATCCGTTCTGACATGTTGACTTACATATTACTGCATCTATCAGACAGTGTTTGACCTTCCGTGACCTTCTCTGGTGACTCACATTTGGCCTAAGGAGAAACATGTGGTGTGAATTCTTCATGATTTGATGACACTATCACAATGTTTTTTTTTCATACAACGCCTGAAAGTTGGAGATCCGAGGGGGAGGGAATCAACCTCTCCAGCTGGACGCATTTGTCTCAGGCCCCCAGCCGGGCTCTGGTAAAGCGAAGGTGCCACATTTGTTCATCCATCATTAGACCAGACGCATCCGATTTGGGCAATAATGCCAGCTCTCTCGAAATCCTTTCGAAAAGCTCATAATTATGAATACAATACCTATCATCTGCATTCTTGTTCCGCAACACGTGGGTTATGCAGAGTGATTTATTTTAAATATCAAGTTTTAAAATTGCAAGTTAGAATAACAAAAAAGTTAGGCTCGTGTTAGCTGGCAAGCCTGGTTGGAAGATGTCGGACGCTTAGATCCGTGTCTTCCATGCAATCATTGTAGTCTGGAAGCTCAACACGAGTGCGTCGGTGCCCGCGCTCAGCGGCTACACACTCCATTTACTGGAAGCTAGCATCTGTGGCACGTGTAGGCCCTTCTTGAATTTGGAGACGTGCGTCCGTTTTTAGGGAAGGAGCTGTCGTGGAAACGTTCTGCTAGACAGGTGGCACTGACTGCAAATAAATATAAAAATGTTCAAAGATCTGTAATGCAAACAAATATGTTAATGGATGCTGTTTAATACATCTTATATCCATTTGAAATTCCGCTCCAAATTAAACACCATCTATGACATTTGCAATGTACTAATTTGACCTAATTTTCGTTCAATAAATGGTGTGACAGGTTAAAACACTCTGTTTCTATGTTCTTCGTGCTTCAGTAGCACTAATCGTGGTGCTATCAGACGTAACTGGACCTAACATTGCACCACAGTATTTTTTTAAAGATACCTTAGTGTGACACGTTCCCTTAAAAGCGTTGATCACTTTACGTTGCTGGCCTTGAGATAACCAAACTCGAGCCTTTGTTTTTTCGCACCAAAACCATAGCAATGACTAATCTTCCACCACTTGCTAATTGACGATTCGAGTAACTGATGTCTACATGTCACAAAACCATCGTGCTCGGGAGTGGTGGTGGTGGTGTGGCTGGGTTGCTGCTCTCTGGACTTTGCGGTCCTGGGCTTATGTCCCGGCCACACCACTACCGCACCCCACGTGGTGCCCGATAAAAGCACTACCGCACCCCACGTGATGCCCGATAAAAGCGCACCGTCGCGACATAGCCCTGAAAGTGGGCGAGACGTTAAGTCCCAATCACTATAAAAGCATTATAGATCGCAGGTGACAGGGTAAAAATCAGATATTGCGCTACGTAAGTCCCAATCCGTCGCTTTCCGCGCGCGTGGTTTCGAGCATCTTTCATCGTCATCAGATCAGGAACAGCCGCAGGGAAAGATCAACCAAGCCTCGCCATATGAGATCGGACAAGCCCGCGCCATGCCTGATCGGCCAGGCTTCAGTATATCAGATGAGATCGGGCATGGTCAAATCGGATCGGACCAACTCACCGAATCAAATCGCACCAGCTCTCGTCATATCCAATGCAGTAATTGGGCGCGCCAGAGCCAGCACAACGTCCAAGTTATTAGAACCAGGGCAGCATGCAGTCGGCATCGGACCAACTCACCGAATCAGATCGCACCAGGTCTCGTCATATCCAATGCAGTAGTTGGGCGCGCCAGAGCCAGCACAACGTCCAGGTTATTAGAACCAGGGCGGCATGCAGTCGGCATCGAGGCAGCGCGGCGTCCGGCCCGACCGGAGTCAGAATGGTGGCCGGACCCACCTGGTCTTGGTCTTATAGGGCCGGGTGTAGTCTCCAGGCACACTGCAGAAGGCCCAGCAGAAATTTATCTGCATGCTGAAGAATAGCCGGCAGGGTGGTTCATGGTCAGAGGTGGCGAAATAGCGGGCCGGGATGTCGTCTTTAGTGCGCACTCAACTTGAGCGACCGTTCCCTGAGGCTAATGCAGGATAACGAAACTCTCGGGATAACGAAACGACATATTCAACACGAAGGACAAGAACGCACCACAAAATCCTCTTGTCCATTTTATGTTTAGAATTGTCTCTGACTTCCATGTGGAGAGGCGGATTAGCCAACGAGACCGAGATCCTTGCATGCATTTTATTTGATAAAACATCGGTAGCGTTACAATCCTGCTCTGGCGCGGCCATTCATGCATTTAGTGGGCTGAAGCCAAATATTCAGGTGAACCTCGCGTCTTAGAAACCAGACGACGTCGGAGATATTTTCATATTTCAATTTAGGACACAGAAATTCTGTCCGGGGCGTCGTTCCTTGCCAAATTTGGTCCAATATATTCAAAAGTACCAGAATGGTGGTCTAATCGCTCTTCCTTAATGGAATTAAGAAACAATTGTCAACAAAGGAATGGGTATCATACCTTCTTATGCGCTGCTGTTATTCAGTCTAGATATGTTGTTTTGTTATGCCGTTTGTTTGTTATAAAGTGCCAATGAAATCTTCCTCAAATGCTGAAGTTTCTACACCAAAGCAACATCTGGTATTTTCCTTCACTTCACGACAAAGGTCGTTACAGTAGCTCTGTAGGCTGGAGCGCTTGCGTTCCTATTTAGTTACTGGTAGCAATGAGCATTCGACTCTCTTTCACGCCCTCCTTGTTTTCCCCGACAGGCTTTAACTATGGCTGATGCCGGCGGCTGCGGGAAGGGTCGGGTGAAGTGAGAGGGTTCCAACGTCAAGGCAAAACGTAGTGTCAAGCAATGCGGCATGTTAGGCTTTGGCCTTTAAAAGTATACAGTTGACCCGGAATTTCATATTGGATGTCGGTGGCCATGTTCGCGCAACAGGCACCACTTAGCGTGGGCCATAAATATATTAAATGAGTCTTTATTGACAAGGACATTATATGCTGCAAGCGATGACTTAGTTTTGCTTGCATATGTCGCGGAATTGAAGGAAATGTTCCGCATGTGAAGACACTGAGCCAACCATCACATGATAAAATGAGCTTGTGTATAATTATTACTACACTTTTAAGTAGAAAAGACCAGTCTAGAGAACACGATTTCTCCATTTCATAAATGTGTTCTTCAATACGTCATTGTTTGATTGTGTCATGAAACGTTTTTATGACGTCGAGGTGCTGCCAAACCGGCCGTGCGAAATTGACACCTTAGCACTTACTTGCACCACTTAAACCTCCCGAGTGGCAGCCGCAGCGATGCTCCACGCGTGTACTGAACCAAACGTCTTCATGCGGTCTTATTTTGCGGGCTTCTCGTGGTGTCCTTGCATCTTTATCCGTGATTTTAAAACGAGTGTTCCACGTTTGTATCGGGTTTTAAACTGAAAGAGCCATTGTGAACATGATTCGGTGCGGTTTAAAGCCCCGTCCCTCAGATCTGAGCTCCTCTAGTTTCTGAGCTACACGCCCGCGAAAATGTGCAGACTGTTGCAAGATGTCTGTTTCTTGTTGTTTGCCATGTTTTTAGTTTAATGCTAGAGGCTAGGGTACTGAAAGTCAAACAGTTTCCTGGGCATTTTATTAATCATTGGCACTGATTCTTGCGCATGGTTTGTGTATGAAGTAGAAGAAATTAATGGATCTCACTCTCACAATAACACTAAGGCACAGCATGCCACTGTGTTTACATAAAGGTGCGCCTGACTACCGCTCATTGTTGTCAGGCCAAGCTCGGAAAATGTGGGCAGTTATTTTGGCTTTTTCGGTGATATGTTCTTATAAAATTGTTAAGTTTGAACCATCTGGTTGACTTGTGTGTCATGTTTTTCATTATTTTTGTTCTCACTAGTGACTTCGTAGAGCACTTCACGGCTATAATTTCAGAGTACGGGTTCTTCCTCTCACGGCTCTCAGGTTCTTTCACATTAAGTCCTTTGAAATTTGAACACTTATTTGATTTGGTTTTGAACACTTATTTGACGAGGAAGTTTTTACTCCCACCTGATGTTGTCTAACCACACACACCAAACCCATGTTTCCCTTAAGAGGTTTTAAGGTATCCAAAACCGAACTCACTTGAAACCATCAAGCATAAACAAGGCTACACACAACCTGGACACCCATGGTCGGTTGGTGCGCTCACCGCCTACAGCGGTGCACATTTCGCGTCAGTGACGCCGTGCGGTGGTGTGCTTCGTTGACCTGGACTTAGTGTTGTCTGACCTGCTGGCCCCATCTGTGCCCCTCAGGACGGTGATGTCCAAGCCTCGCGAAATTGCTCACCTGCTGAAGAACAGGTTCGGCAGTGCCGACAATATCACGGCCCTCACTAGAGAGTGAACGTGGCGGGTTCAACGGGAATCACTAGTGACAACTCGGTGCACCCTTCGCCTTACCTACATCTGAATCATGCCTATGTATGCTCAGAGTAAGGACACCAGGTGTCTTCAAGTCCCAGTGCCTTAGCGACTCCAGCCGCTTGCACGTATCAAGTTTGGTTTGTTTACAATATGCACCACAATCTTCAGCTGTGTGCCTAACGCAAGGTTTTCATGCATGCCCAATTTTTTGGGTTCACGCCATGCAAACATCACGGCAAAACAAAGCCTGATGTAGACATCAGCAAAGCCTGGTAGACAATTTTTATCCACGTATTTGTTTTACCCGAAGAAACTTGACCACTTAATTGCACCACTCGCGAAACGTTGAGGCAATTTTTAAAAAAAATAAATGTCTTCTAAATGAAACCTAAGGGCTTAAGGTCACAATTTGAGCACCCATTTTCACAGATTTTAATTCAAATTAGTTGATAACGAAATTTGACCAAACAACTCAAAGTCTCCAAATCTATGTGATTACTTTTGTTTTACTTGGTCTCATACGAACGGTACAGCTTCATTTTTCCTTCCTTTCCGATCATCTTTAAATACACCATCTGTGGCTTAAGATGTTAAACAATTTCTCTACAGAATGTTTCAACTGCAAACTTGCATATATTTCATGCATAAATTGGATTGGCCTGTTTGCCAAGCCTGTTTGATATGCACTCAAGAGTGAGCAATTCGTAGAGATTTAAAGAAACAGTTTGAAGCACGAAACTTATTTCTATCGCCATTTTTGCCCCGTCAAACCTCCCAGTTAACCGTTTTTGTTTTGTTTTTTGTTCATGGCGGGGCTCAACAATGACAAATATAAGCCACTACAGTTTCGCTACTTCACCACAGTACATTATCCTGCTGTACACAGCTTTGGGACGGACCTGGCGCAGCCAATTCAGAAGTGATTGGCAGCGAAATGCATTTTAAACTTGTAGGTTGCTGAGCATGGTTGGTGTTTATATTTTGGGCTGGGTTGGATGACCTTGTCTGTAAGCAAACCATGCCAAAGATATTGACTTTTTGTGTAGGAGAGCAGAAAGGAGCCTGCCCTTAAAAAGCCAGTGAGTTTCTCCTGTGGGGCAACTAATTGTTTACCTTGTCTGCCTTCATCACATTATTTGTAACCAGATTTATTCCTTTCCTGTCTAAACCTGTCTGGTTTTGTTCATAAGGCAAATTATGGTGCCACAAGACATGTAATAAACCTATTTTGCAACTTGACTCTTTGCTCAAAATTTGCTGAAGCGATCT
The DNA here is from genome assembly GCF_011947565.3 of Pollicipes pollicipes. NCBI lineage: Eukaryota > Metazoa > Arthropoda > Thecostraca > Pollicipedomorpha > Pollicipedidae > Pollicipes > Pollicipes pollicipes. The sequence continues at coordinate 20,269,228 of NW_023596746.1, forward strand.
CTCATGTCTGCGTTAGCAAAACGTTTTCCATAGTTGCCATAGTTTGCTGAATGGCAAATGACTGTACCGGAGATATGCACTATATTTTTAGCACAGGAATGCTGTAAGCTGCGTGGCAATTACAGTACGAGGTAGACATCGGTATTTAAGAAAAAGTCATCCCATTTTACATGTGAACCCAACACCCCAAATTTTAAGTCATTAAATATGAATAACCGAACGTTGATGGATGCCTTTGTTGCAGCTGAAATGGCAAACATGACGAGCAGCAAAACTGGTTATGTGGCCATCTTTAAGCTGCGTTGTGTTTGGAGGAGAGATTGTTTTATGGAGCATGCTCACCTTTGCCCTTGACAGAGGCTAACCATGTCAATCAGAATAAGCTGTTCAAAGTGATTGGAGCGGTTTTGGCTTGTGTGGTGCTAACTGTCCGGTGTCGACAAGCTGACGAAAATTAATTGAACCAAAACACAAGTTAAAACTAGCCAAAAATATAGTTTATCATGCTTTATCACGAGTGCTGCTGGCAAGAATTAGGTGGGCTGAGTTGAGATGATGTCTAGCATATGGGCTACTTTAAGCGAGGCAAGTTGGTTAGTTGCGTGACAAGTGGCAGTGGGAATTTTTGCGAGAGTATCTCATAAATGCTGTTGTGTTACAAATATGTTAGACAGGATGAGACAAGGTAAGGTTTCTTTATGTTAGAATTAGTTAGGCTACTATCATGGAAATAAGCACTGGTTTTTTGCAAAAAAAACACATGATGTACATGATATGCATGATATACGTGACGTGATATATTTCTTGATCCTATCTTAACAGGAGCCAGAGGTATGGCTGTGGTATTTTATTTGGTGATGTGCTGATATGCAGGAGTCCAGGGGTTTTTCGTTTGAATGCTTTATGCATGTTTAATTTTTTGTGGTTGTCTTCGTTGTTGAATTTCTTTGCTTCTTTATGTTAGAATTAGTTAGGCTACTATCATGGAAATAAGCACTGGTTTTTTGCAAAAAAAAAAACACATGATGTACATGATATGCATGATATACGTGACGTGATATATTTCTTGATCCTATCTTAACAGGAGCCAGAGGTATGGCTGTGGTATTTTATTTGGTGATGTGCTGATATGCAGGAGTCCAGGGGTTTTTCGTTTGAATGCTTTATGCATGTTTAATTTTTTGTGGTTATCTTCGTTGTTGAATTTCTTTGCTTTGTTTTGTGTTAAAAAAATTATATGAAAGGGAAGTGCAAAGTGCAGCATCAAAACATTCGTGTAACAGTTTATGATGCTCATTGCACTTTTTTTTTAAATTACAATTGTTTCATGTATTCTGTTCCAATATAATGACCTAGGATGTTAAAAATATGTTGGTCAGGTCCTGATATTACATCCATGCCAACTTGAAATGTAAGCCTTTGTTTCCTGGAGCAGCACTCACTGACTCGTAAGTTCCAACTTTTGTAACTGGACTTGTTTTTCTCCTGTGCAGTCTTTTTATGATGAAATGTGCACTCCCATCCTAGTTCAAAAGCGATTCTAGCTCACTGATCCGTTCTCCCCGTTCTAGTGAAACAACCTCAACTGCGATAGTGATTTCCCGCTAGATCACCTACTGCTCCAAGATTACAGTCAACGCGCGCGACTGTCCATTCGAAGGTGCCTGCGGTGCTTGCTCCACCAACTCTTACATCCAGGAAAATGAAACTGTTGCTTCATTTTTGAACTCCATGGCTAGAATACCATTTGTTAACAGACGTCCCTTTTAAGTTCACATGGAAAACACTCGAAAGTGGTTGTTTTGCAATCGTGCATGATACAGCTGCACGATTTTCTTTTTTACACAGTTGAAGCAAGTTTTCTAGAACAAATATTTCGTAGACCAAATGGGATTGAAGCAAATTTAGATATATTGGCAATGCTGCACTAATTTGCATCGTTTTTTCGTTTTTAGCACGCTGACGGAAGTACCACAAATGCTGCGTCAGATGGCACAACGTTTTATTCCATGTTTATTACGCGTCCCTCGTGCGTCGTGAGAACCACAGACACAAATATGCGATCCTCCCGCATCCAAAAAAGGTGGTGAGAAAGTTGGGCACATTTCACCGGTCATCTGACATTCGTCATGACTGCTTGTGCTTTGACATCTCATATCCATGCTAGCTACTCGCCACGGGTGATCGCGTTTGCTTCTCCGAATCTTACCAAATCTTTTTTTAACCATAAACGAAAGGTATTGGTCGAGCTGTTCACCCACATCATTTCCCTGACTTTCTGTGTCAGGTGCATTGAACTTCTAAATTGTTACAGAAGAATCACAGACATGCAAATGCATCGTTGGCGTCCGGTTTGTGTGCGGGTGATACAAGTGGGAGTGTAATAAATAGATCACAAATTAATAAGTAGCTGCATAATGCGAAAGCTTTTTCTCGATGCAAACAGTACATAACTAGCATCAAGCAAGCAGCTACTAGGTGAGAAAGATGCCATAGTTTTGTAGTTGGAGAGGACAGCGTGCTCTTTCTTTGATATCCATCAATTTTGGATGGGGGATAAATAGCATAATGATTAGGATGCAACTTTATTCCGGCACTTATTCTTCATTATATTGTGATCGTTGATCAGTTGAAACAGCACAATTAATTTGAAGCTGATGCCAAACTCGAATCTGACTGAATGACTAGATCAGCCCCCTGTCATCCCTATGTATCGCCATAGGTTCATTTTTGCTAAGTGCCAAATGCGTGGCGCGAAGAGACAAATAATTTCACCAACCTTGTTTCGCGTCGGCGCGTGTCGTTTGATTTTCCTCGGTTCACCTTATTGTTGTTTGGGTGGGGGGCGGTGCTTGTCGGATTTCATTATGATGTGTTTAAAGATTTTATGTATTATGCATGATAGCAAAAAAAGTGTGTTGTGCACGGTGCTGTCTGTGTGTACGGTAGTCATATGTAAACCTGTTGGTGATATTAAAGGCCCAGATTTTTCTCTTTTCATGATTCTGGCGCACGGTGGCATTGGGCCGCCAGTGGCAGCGACCTGTGAGTGCTTTGGCTATTGTCTTGCGCTTTGCTTGTGGGTGTGTGTTGTTTCAATAACTGCATTTGCAAATACGGTATGAACCTGGTAGCACAAAATGTACTAGATTGTTATTATATCGTAAAGCTGACAATCTTTCCAACTAATCCTGGCACTGCTCCGATAACTAGCCTCCATTTTTATTTTTGTTATCATCCTCATAGCGTCCTCAATTAACCAAAGAGCATATACTTTTTGAAGAAATGAAAAGCCCCAATTGACCCAGCCCCTGCAAACATGTAACGGGGATTTGCAGGCCTTTGCTCTGACCTTGACCCTTCATGTCAGTATGATTTCTAATTGTTTTTTTCTTTTAGATGCGCTCATCAACTTTTTCTCTTAGCATATATATTTCCAACTTAGGCAATAAATTCGCGAAAAAGCTATGTGAGAATTTTGTTTCCCGGTTCTCCAGCCCAAGGCGCTCGGTTGGGACGCCGGCCAATTAAAGATAAATAAACCTTGCAGCTGATATTGTGGCCTGTTCGAAAAACAAATAGCCCTTTTGGTCCAACCACAGATATTTAACGGCTTCCAGTCTTAGAACCGTTTAAAAAAAGCCAAGGGAACTGCAGTTGGTATGCATCCGCCGTTGACCATTACGTGCCGATTACACTTGTGACGTCACCAGTCGAAGCAGCGGAATTTGGCCGGACGGTTATACCTTCTGTTCTAGGACCCTGGAATAGATAAAGAAAAGCTTAACAATTACCATGGAGTTGCTGTTTTATAAACTTTTTGAGACTGGAGACTGGATTTCAAGAGCCTGTAGTGTGCTTTTTAGAAGCTAAACATTCTCGTGCATAGTTTTTAACTCTAAAGCGCAATTATACCCACTGGAGTGAAATGGAATTGCCGGCAAGATGAGTAATGGTAGTTACGTGATGATAAAGGGGCCAGGAGATTATCAGGTATTTCAGTTATCTTAAAAAGGAATGGGAACTCTAGTTTTCCACAGGAGCATATATGACTTACGCATGTCAATCTGTCAAGGCAATCTGTTCATCAGAAAATTTGCTCGAGGAATATTTGACTGAGCTGTGTACTTTGTGGCCTATTGCGTATTGCTTGGAATTGAAACTACAGATATGAAAATCCGGTCCGGTCCTAATCAATGTTTTGGTGAAAATGTCCGACCAAGTCCAATCCGGCTCGCGAATTGATCCACCATTCTTGAATCCATCCGATCCGTGGAGTGCTCTTCGAGAGAACCTGCTAGAGAAATCGATAAAAACATGCCATAATTGTGTGGTGTGTGGCAAAAGTATTTGAAGTTTGGAAGGTTTTAGATCTTAAGTACTTACAGAAATGCATAAAGCTGTTTGTAAAAATTTACCCGTAGAATTCCGTCAAGTCTGTCCCATAGCCCGGCAAAAGACCGTGGGCTCTTGCCGTGTCAGATATAATGGGTTGACGGGTTTTAAAGTTGCGCCAAATCTCCTCAAACCTCTACCCCGAGCGTGGGGAGAACGAATGAAGTATCAACAGCCGGCTACGTCCCTTAACGGGCAAATAATTTAAACTCCATGAGAATCTACACGTGCACCAATACGCCCCCCCCCCCCAAACTTGAGCTCGTCTGCTGTTCCACTTCATTTGGAGCAAAGTGTACAGCAATTTTGGTACAATAAACACCATCAACTTCCGGCAAACATCAAGGAAACTGCATACTGAGGAAGTGTTTTGGACCACGCACGGGCTATTTATGGCTCGCAGTGGGAAGCTGCCGCACACATTTTCGATGGCTTTGGCAACTTTATCTTTGCTAGCAGCGCTCTCTTCACCCAGCATGAATACTGCAGTTTTGATCTTTAAGGGAATATCCCACTTCTTCACATCTTTTACACATAGCATCGACTTTCAATGCATTCAGATTGCCGACTGCCGATATGGGTTCTGACGCGACCACCGAGACTGCGAAATAGAAAGATTTCTCCAGCCACATCTGGTCCCATCGCCGTAAACACGTCAGCTGCATCCCAGACCGCAGACCTCAGCTCAGCTTCATGAGTATGGCTGGCAGTCACTCTCGGAGCCGATCGTTGCCGCGTTAGCGCACGGCGTTTGCAGTAAACAGCAGCCTCGTTGCTCGGGCCAGCCATGCATGGCAGCCATTCAACACGAGCAGTTGCACTGATTGCGCCTTCCTTGCACCGGGATGCTCTTCATCACAGATGGAAGATCAAGTCTCTAAACTGGCCGGGCTGGGCGTGACGTTCGGCGGACCCGCCTTATCCTGACTTTGAAATTCTAAGCATCGCCAATCCATCAGACTGACTGCCTTCACATTTCTTTGTTTATCAGCTTCCGGCGTCGCCACGCTATTCTGGTCACACGCTCCATTTTTGCTCACCATCCCTTCCATCTGTCATCAATTTTCATCCTGGGCTGTGCTGGAATTCTGAGGACGAAATTTAGCCGGCGATATTGATTCGGCTTCTGGCTGAGCTCCAAGCTCACCTTGAATACCGCGCCCGCAAAATTCGCCCGGGCTATGGTGCGGCGGACCGACGACCAAAACGAACTGGATATATCCGGTCTCGTTACCCAGCCGTTCGGCCCAAAAGCCGTGACCGCGAGTAAGATCAATCTGACCACCCAACAAAGCCGGCCACTCTATGATGGCTCGAAGTGTTCAGAACGAAAGAGAATTTTACTCTGGCGATCGTCGTAAAGAAACCTGGGTCAGACGGCTTTGTCCGCCCTCGAACGAGCTGGATGGTTTTCCAAGGAGATGGCTGCGTAGCGATGGCTTAAGACGTATCTGGCTGATGCGCAGCCGCAGCTCGCAGTGTCCGGCGTAGTCTCTCCATATGTCGACGTCATTTCATTCCAGTTTAAGGAAACCGGGCGGCACGAGCGTCAGCCTTGTGCCGAATATGACGGACACCGTCATGATGCGTCAGCATGACGCATACGACGCATCGGCATCGTTGGTCACCAGCGGTCGCGGCTGAAGGCAGCGGGCAGGCGATCTTTGCCGGGTCACCAGGCACAGGGGAGGAAATGGCTGCCACAACTCCGGCCAAACCGAGGAATGTGCGTGCATGCATGCGTGCGTGCGTGCGTGCGTGCGTGCGTGCGTGCGTGTGTGTGTGTGTGTGTGTGTGTGTGTGTGTGTGTGTGTGTGTGTGCGTGTGTGTGTATGTGTGTGTGTGTGTCGCATAAATCCATCGTTCATAACTTGATTGCAACAAACTTTTGTCTGAGAGTACGTTCGCCGGACGCTACACTGAAGATCAGAGAAACTATAAATTTGACATCTGGTTTCCAGCCACGTTCGATCGCGCCCTCGGTATCCTGCCAAATAATGTTGGTGCAATGATCTTTGTGTCTCTCTCCAAATACAAAGAGTGGGCTATCTCAGCTCCTTAGAGGAAGCAACGCATTGCAGCTCCCAAAGACAGCAGTCGGTCTTGGCTTCTCAGATGCCACAGGTAGAACAATCCTGTGCACCTAGACACGACATATAGGACAAGTCCTGTTTTCCACTTACGCGGCAAGGCGTGTACTCAGATAAAGAGGGAGGGGCGAGAATGTGTCGGCTTCCCAGTCACATCAGACTCGACGGTCTAAGCCTCCAGATATCTCAGGCAGTACAATATTACTGCCATGCTTCGCTCGTGGACATGAATATCAGTTCCTCAGATGCAGCTGGCGGCACAACTGCTGTTCACCGTGTTGGACAATCTCATCCCCACATACGGAAGAAGGGGCGGTTCCAGCTCACTAGATACAGCAGATTGGACAACTTCTGTTCTCAAACACAGCAGGCGAGTTAATGTCAGGTCGCCAGGTGCCTGATGGAGACAGTAGACTCTCATACGGGTGCCCCTCGGCGGCCCGCGGTATTGATCGTGACCTGTTCCCCGCCATATATTGGCGATTAATCGCGCCGCAATAACCGACCACCCAACCGCATTGAATCAATTACAGAGTGACGGCCCCGGGGGCGCTGGATTTTAGCGCCGTACGGGTGGAAGAGGTGCCAACCTTTGCCTTCGGCGTTCAACTGAAAAAACTCGATGCACCCATTACATGGTGCGAAGTTGCATGATTCAGTGGTTTTGCAAGCTTTAACAATCCATGAACATGTATTTACATGCTTGTTCTGTGAGCGCCATCCGTAAATACAGCATTAGTCTTTCATTTGCAGCTGCTATCAATATTGGCTTTTAAGTCCTAAAGGTACCGTTATTCTGCTGCCTCCGAAAACACAGCGTAATTGGCTGGATGTTCCGAAGAAGTAATTCCTGTTTGCTCATGTCCCGCCCCCCCCCCCCCCCCCCCCCCCCCAGGTGTTAGTTGGTATTAAATGCGTAGGTAAAAGCATCATTCAGCAAGTGATGGCTTTAGTATGGACAATACGAGAGTCGAACACACATTGTTGGTGCCTGCAATTGCAGCGGTGTTTTGTTAGTAGCTTGTCCGTGTGGTTACACATTGTTATGGCTGTAGAAAAAGCGGAAAATGACAACATTTTTGCTATTTCGGATTGTATGGTTCGAAAAGCTGTTAACTTGGGTCAGAACGTTTTGTTCGTTGGAAGAAAACTAAGCTGAAACATCGTTTGTCTCTAAGCCCATGTTAATGCCATCACTGCAAGTATTTAAAGAAACATGCCACCGCTAGCCAAGTGGAAGGCACCACACATTGTGACCTACACCTTCAACATGACAAGCCACATTACTGCTTGCCCATGATCCCACTTCCGCATGGTGTAATCAGTGACATGTTTCTTGTCTGTTTAGATTTTTGGCGATATTTCTTCAAAGAGATAGTTCAAACGCTGTTTAAACTCGTTTGTTTAGCAATGGTGTGTAGTCGTGGACGAGTATGGCTTACAAAATGTCGCGTTTGCTTGTGTCGCTTGGAGATGTTAACTTTCGGTGTTTTGTGTGAGCATTTGGCACGTGAGATGAGTACTGTGGTCGCGTTGCCTGTGATATCTTGGTGCGCCTTCCGTGAGGTGTGCTTAAGAAACAAACGGATGTACCGAAAGATGACACATGTCTCTTAGTGAGCTGCTTTCAAAGACACACACACACACACACACACACACACACACACACACACACACACACACACACACACACACACACACACACACACACACACACACACACACACACACACACACACACACACACACACACACACACACACGCACGCACGCACGCACGCACGCACGCACGCACGCACGCACGCACGCACGCACGCACGCACACACACACACACATACTTCAATATATATATATACATCTATATATATATATATATATATATCTCTCTCTCTCTCTCTCTCTCTCTCTCTCTCTCTCTCCTCTCTCTCCCCCTCTCTCTCCCTCTCTCTCTCTCTCTCTCTCTCTCTCTCTCTCTCTCTCTCTCTCTCTCTCTCTCTCTCTCTCTCTCTCTCTCTCTCTCTCTCTCTCTCTCTCTCTCTCTCTCTCTCTCTCTGTATATATATATAATATATATATATATATATATATATATAATATTATATATATACTATATATATGGGCTTGTATGTACGTGCGGCGTGCGTACGTTCGTGTGTGTGTGTGTGTGTGTGTGTGTGTGTGTGTGTGTGTGTGTGTGTGTGTGTGTGTGTGTGTGTGTGTGTGTGTGTGTGTGTGTGTGTGTGTGTGTGTGTGTGTGTGTGTGTGTGTTGGTGTGTGTGTGTTGTGTGTGTGTGTGTGTGTGTGTGTGTGTGTGTGTGTGTGTGGTGTGTGTGTGTGTGTGTGTGTGTGTGTGTGTGTGTGTGTGTGTGTGTGTGTGTGTGTGTGTGTGTGTGTGCTCGTGTGAGGTCGTGCGCGTGTGCGCGTGTGAATGTGTGTATTTTGGAAACAGGTTGTGAAATGAACCTTGATAGAAGTAAAACTAACGGCGGAATAAGTTATTTTCGTCCTGTAGATATTATGCATCTTTGCAGTTGGGCGATTGTGTTCTCTGCGCTGTGCTAAGGCATAGCGCGCGGTTAACTTATAAGCTCGCAGACCACGGCAGCGTACGCAAAATGGTGTTGAGTCAACATACAGAACCCCAAGGTAATCCATTTAATTTCCCGTTTTCACGAATACGCGGTACATGCCAAGGCTATACAGGAAGTCACCTTAAAGCAAGAACCATGAAAACTTTTAATGAACAACCAAATCGCCTCCCGCTGCATCCTTCATGTCGTTTGTGGTCCCAATCGTATCCATCTATGTGCAACAGGTGTTATTCGCAGGCCTAACTGTAGTATTCCTTCGTGGAGGGCTAAGGCTTCCCACCCGTTAATGTCTGTTAAAGGGAATGTTCCAATGTTGAAGATATTAAAGCAGTTTTTTTGTCACCAACCGAATTTCTGTATGCAAAATTGTCGCGAGCAGCGTAACGCGATGCCATATGACATATCATGATAGTGAAATCTGTGTTCAGTAGCGTAATCAGGAATCGGTCTATCACCGAAAGCCTTTATCAGTGCAATTTTCAACATCATGCACACAACCAAAACGCTCAGTTATACAATAGCTTTCAAATAACGTCAGGATATCTGCTGCTGCTGGGAAGGCAGGCACACCGGCCCTAGGCTATGGGATACCTCAACTACATCACCATTTCTCTTCCGGACTCCGACTTGCCGGGGAGTCATGTTTAAAGGGAATGTCCCACATTTGTATGACGTTTCCAACCGAAATAGTCATCTAGAGGACATTTTGATGCAGTTCACGGATATGCCCTTTTTAAGACGCGAAACGCCCTGGTTCCTGAGTTATACGCCCGCGAAGTACGAAAAGGCTTACTTACAGCCAGCTTCAAAATCGCTTTCTGATTAATGACGTCATAGTACCGTCATTAGATCCCTGTGATATCACAGGCTGTTTTTTGTTTATGGTCAAAACAGCATGGCCGCTGATACATTCGTAAAGGCGATGATACTGCACATGTGGTACAGTCCGCGGAAGATGATTGGCTATTAGTAAGATTTTACTGCTGAATGCGTGTCGCGAACATAAGCGTAAGCAATTTCGGATTGTGCGGCACTCGTCGACGAGGTATTTTTCCCAGGTCCTAGGCAGTGTCCTGTTTGCGTCGCCGCGAGATGCCCAACAGAAAGTGTTGTGTGTGTAGTGATCGCAGGACAAACGAGAATCATTTGATGGTGTTCGCAAAGTACCTCGCTCCCGATCTGTTAAAAACACTTCACGCCGAATATAGGCTGGCGTATCACCGACATCGCGGCAATAAGTTCAGGATATGCACGTCTCAATATCGCATGGAGTTTCGAGTGCTGTGTGTGGTCGCTTTCAATTTTAGTCACAGTTTGAGGAAGCGGCATGCAATTATAGTAATGTCCGGCAAAAATGCCTTCAAAAATAAAACAAAGTCAATGAAAAGCAGATGCGCGCGGCAGCTGAACAGCGGGTACAAGTGGTAGGAGCTGAGGTCACTGTTGCCACCAATGCGGGAAATGGTTTTGTTCATGTAGTTAATTGTTACAACAAAAAATATACACCATGCTAATTTTGAGAGTAACTGACTAGGTCCATGTATGGCACATGGACGCAGGTTTGGCACACAAATGTTGATGTTAGGTGGTTGTGGCAGAGTTGATGGTTTTTCAGAGTGAGTAGACAGGGATAACAACAACTGCCACTGCCAACTAACAACTGCCACTACACAGCACAATGTGAGTGATGACAAACACCTGCACATGGGATATTTGCTGTCCATGTTGTGCGTGAAATATGAGAATAACTTTGTTCCGACATTTTTGAGGAAGTTCAAATATTTCTGCCTGCTCCCATCTCCTACCTTTCTCGCAAAGTTCATGGAGGCATCATGGAGGCTGTATATGCCTCGGCTATTCGATGTAGCCACTTGCATAGACAGATATGTACTTCAATATAAATTTTGCCGGTCAGGTCAGAACCAGGGATATCAGTCTCAACAATTAATTCCCTTGTTCCAGATTGCAGATATCAGCGTGCTCAAACTACCACTGAACTCTATAAGCTACAATCAGATTTGCACTAAACTGAGCACCCAGTTGTCATGTTTCGGCAATGACATCACTGTTGGGATGTTACTTCCACTATTTCAAAACTCTAAATTTGCTCATCATTCGCTAAAGTTGGTGACAGTCACGCACCATGCTCACAGCCCGCGGAGTTCATGGGTGCATGGCCTCAGCATGTTTTGCTTATTTTTGGGATGACGAGCATTTCAGCATGTTTCAGGCATGTTATGCAACCTAGATGTCATCTGCAGTCTGTACTCCTGATGAGTCGCCACTTAGCACAATTATTAAAGCACACCCTGTGAGCAGATATTTTCAGTCTGCATTACTCATTTGAAGTAGAAGATGTCCACTGTATTGTATAGTAATCCAATTTCCTAATTAAAGTGATCTTTTCATATTCCCAGCTCAACGATGGCCACCTACAGGAGTGACTTGATGCATGCTGCATCAGTGTTCTGGCGCGTGGGCACGGCACGTGTGAGGCACATTTTTCATTGGAAGCTTTTTCTAGCCTAGCAGCCAAAAGAAAAAGGCTGAGGGCCAATGCCGTGCCATCTCTGCAGGCCTGTGAATGCCATGGTCTTCTGTATTTCTTTTTCTGCCAGACACATCTTATTTAGCCTTGACATTCAGGCATGAACTTAGTTAACATTAAAACACATGTGAAATTTATAGTGACCATCTTTTGTTTGATTTATTTTCATGTATTCTTTCAGTCATTTTTCATTCATGCATTTCAGTGTGGTGCCTGTAAGCAAATGTCTACCAATTAGTATACTGTGGAATGCATGGCAGGGCATTCAGTCATTTACACGGTGCAGTATTGCTTTTGGTGTAGCATTGGGGTGAACTTATGATGTGTTGGTCTGAAATGGTGCAACATCAATGGTTTATGTTAACTAAGTTGACTGAGGTCCTCATTTCTGACATCAACAGTCATATGATGTAAGTAAAACATTGTTCTATGTTATACTTGGAGCACATGTAACGTTGCTGTCCTATAACCTGTACTTTGTGTGAGAGTTTTGTTCATTGTTAATCTTACGGACGATGATGGTTGATGTACTTAATTATTTTCACACAGGGAAGGTGTTCCAGGCAGCTCAGCGCTTCCAGCGTGTACACAATCTCCAAGACCAGAATCTAGGTCGGAGTGTTTTCTTTTGGGGTTGGATTTTGAACTTTAGTTCAAGTGTGAGTCAGTTTTCCTCAGTTCGTCAGTTTGAGCGTGCTGCGAGATTGCGCGGCTCGTGCAACCACAGCCAGGCCATGCTGTGGTGCTGTTGTGGTGGACGGCGCGGCCGCGGGACGCCCCTGTGGCATTGCCCCGCCACTCTGCTGGGTGCTGGGCCTTACTGGCAGCCAGCCAGTTGTGCTCTGAGTCCGTTTGTTGGCTGCGTGTAGCAGAGCTGTCGGGCATCTTGGGTCTTGCAGCTTGATAGCTGGGTTCATGTGCGTGGGTCGGCTGGATCAGAATACGGAGTGACAGCCGTCCCTGGCCGTGGCTGGCAAATGACAGCTGTCCCTGACCGGGCTAGGGAGTGACAGCCGTCCCCGGCCGGGGCTGGAGAGTGACAGTCGGCGGGCTGCCCGTCAGATCGAGTCGGACGACGACTTTCAGGAGGGGTTTGGCTGGAAGCTGGTGTACGACGGCGACGCGTTCCGTCCGCCTCGGCACGGCATGCTGCTCTCCGTGCCGATCGGCTCCTGTGTCCAGGTGCTCTCCATGACGCTCACCACACTCGGTGGATGACTTGTGATCGCTATGATGGCCCTCGCGCCTGAGCCGTATTCGGGCCGGCCCCGCGGTCATGACTGTCCGTGCCATTGTTGACACTGCAATGGAACCGTTTTCACGCCTGGCTGCTCTTTCAAGATGTGACATTATTACTTGGACTGTGTGGCAACCATCGTTTGATTGGGATTATTGTGATTTGGTGGTCCGCGCTGTGTGATGAGCAGGGGGCCTAGGTGTTTTGCTGTTGATGATAAGGTCGCTTTGATTTTTGAGAAAGTGCTTGCATAATGTAATGACATAAACATACGCCGCTCATCGTGTTCTGAAAGTTAATTCAAGAAGCTAACATCTACTGCATAATTCCTTCAATTAAGTGCTCTTTGTAATGCCTGTGTTGTGTCGCTAACATGTACCAGCACCGGCGCTGGCTTCTGACCGCATGCACCAGCATCGACGTTGACCTCCGCCCGTCCATATCAGCGTCTTGTGTTGGCCTCTGACCGGCCTCTGCAGTGCTCACGTGCCTGGGCTTCCTGTCGCCGGTCAACCGCGGTTCACTGATGACCTGTGGCCTCGTACTGTGCGTCTGCCTGGGTACGCCCGCCGGCCACGTGTCCACCCGAATCTGCAAGTCAGGAAGTGACGGCGAAAAGTGGGGACTCGACGTGCCGCTGACGTTGACGCTGTGCCTGGGTTGAACCGTGCCCAGCTGCCGCCGCGCTGCCGGCACCGGGCCGTCGCTCTCTCCGGACAGTGTGCGCCGGCGCGAACGAGTTGGCGCCGGGCCGCGCCCAGCCGCCCCGCTGGCACAGAATTTGCACCGCTCATACGTGTGTCCTTTTTGTGTGATTTCGGCGTCACTGCAGATTTAGAACTTGATGGAAACACACTTGGGCGTGACAGGAACTAAGCTTGGAAAATTGCCACGTTTGAATCGGCTGATGATGCGTTGTGTGCGGGAGGCTCTGCCGTTGAATCCTGCTCCCAATCGCAGTGTAGTGGGTGAACGCGGCCAAGGTAATCGTGGTCATTGACAATGTCTGTGCCCCACAGAAGAGAAATCACTTTGCTCAGGGGTCGGGGGAGAAAACTGTCCCGCTGGGTACCGTGGCTATCGTGGGTGGGGTTGGGCCGTTGCGGAATGCGTCGATGGTGCTCGTTCTGAGCCCCCGCCCGCGCCCGTCCGCAGGATCGTGTTCAGCATCACGCTGGTGCTGAACTGCGTGTCGTGGGCGTACGACTCGTCGGCAGCGCTGCCATGCCTCACCATACTGACGCTGATCGGGCTCTGGTTTGGCGTGTCCGTGCCGCTCACTTTCGTTGGCACCTACATCGCCTTCAAGAAGCACGTGCTGGAGCACGCGGTGAGCGCTGGGCGCGGACGGAGGGCGACCGCGGGGCGTCACCGGCGGCTGCCTCCGGGCGCTGGGCGCGCACTGAGAGTGGCCGCGTGGCGCCACCGGCGGTTTCCAGCGAGCGCGCTGCGTGGCTTGACCGCTGCAAGGGGCGTACTGAATGCTCCAGCACAGCAGTGCATGTATCACCTGTTAACACACCGATGTATAATCATGGGTTTGACTATTTGTGGTATTCAGATAGTGGCTAGTAATCAGGAAACAGCTGGTAGTCTTGTGATCATGTAAAAAGCAGTATTTACCTAACTATGGCACCGTCGCCCTTTAAGGGATTGGGCTCAATCCAGAAAGTTCTTATTTTATTTTTCCAGAACGAGGAAAAAATTGTGATTTCAAGGAGTAGTCTTCAAAAAATGCAATGAATGTTATGTACCTGGAGGCTACTCCCAGTAACATTTGTCCGCCTTAGTTTGCATGTCTTCCTTAGCACGCACGGCGGTGGGTGAGCGGGAACAGCGGTGTTGCTCGCTTTTGCCCATGGCTGGGATGGCCTGCACCCGGTGGCAGTGGCCGCTCAGGGCCAATTGATGTCAGAGGGCGGAGTGGACTCCGCCGAGCAATGTGGCACATGAAGGAACGTCATAATTCTTCTTCAAACTGCATTCCTACCATCAGATGTGCTAAAGGCGCCTACCAGGTTCCGTTATTTTGGACACTGTTCCCAGAAATGCATTCATGGAAAATGGTTTGGATAGAGTTATAGGCCGTCATCATTTGGCGGCTTATTGTAGATTAGTGGTGAAAGTTTTTTCTGTAATATTGTGTCTACGCTTGTTTTTAATCTGATTTTTGTCAGAATTATTCTTTTCTGGGAAGCGTGTTGTCAGCAAAGAAAGTCCATAGTGATGGTTGCCAATGTGAATTAATTGTCTCAACTTTGTTGCACTCTCTTTGCACTCAACTTTGCATGGTTCCAGAACGTTTCGCGTCAACAGTCGTATCTCCGACAAGCGCATCCTGTGGCCGGTGAAGGTGTCAGGTACCTTTCCGCACGTGCGCCCGCTCCCGGAGGTCAGCGTGAACAAGCGTATTCGGGTCACCATCACTGGTCCTTCGGAGCACTGCGGTGTGTCACACCCAAGTGTGCACCGCGGACATCGGCCAGACGAGAATCGAGAGAGCCCGGCGGACAGCCGCACCCGGCACGCCGATTCTAGTAGTTACATTTGTCATGACCAGCGAACCCCGCTTTGCGCGCCCTGGCGGGCGCTAGGCATTGTCCATTGAGGGTGGATGCTCCCGGTGGAATGCCACGTGATATTTGTTGGGGAGTGAAATGTTAGTTTCCATTATCGTTGGATGCAGAATGCGCCTTGCCAAAGATGTTTTTGCATGTGTTGCCCACGTTTCGGGGATTCACAAAACAGGCTGAGCAAGTGAAGACACTTAATGGTTGTGTGCTTTGCTGAAAGTGGTACTGTGGTATATTGGATACTGTGTTTCTGGCCAGTCGTATGTCAGATGCAGAGTTAATACAAGAATGCACACTTGACCCATCTTATGATGAAATTTATTATAAAAGCAGCGGGGGATTGCAGTACGAAAACCATCTCATTATTTGTTATGCCATGCCACAGTACAGCACTGGAGAAGCCACAATGACACTGTTGACCAGTGCAATTTCACAATGTACCACATTGGTTTATTGCTCTATGTGAAGCCCGTGAGAAAACAGTTTATAATTTATTAATGACTTAACAGCTGATTAGCGCTGTCAAAGGACTATTGCGGGCCGGAATGCCATAACACCGCAACGATTGTATCAGGGCTAACAAATGACTGCATAAATGATCCTGTGCAAGAAAAGCATTCTTGGTGGCTCAACCATACCATCTTCACCATAGCAATAACGATGATTTGGTGATCAATTCATAGCAATGTTACAGATTTATTGTTAATTTTGGCACGTGACTGCACTTCCCGTTACAAAAAAGAGAGCAAATACTGCGTACATCACAAGATACCGATGTCACAACCACTGCACGGCAGGCAAGGACAGGTGGACAGTTCAGTACTGACATCTTTAACAGTCTTCTGCAGGTTTCGGCTAGACATTCACGACACTACATGACGGTTTTCACAGGATGTCGTGCCTTTTATGGTGCATATTTTTAAAAATCTACCATAAAAGCCGGCGGTCACTACGCTGAGCAAGTCAAACCGTCCACCAAAGCTTGTCCCACGACCAGTGCCAAGATCAAAATTCACAACCAAGCCATTCGCTGACCGTCCACCCCACACAGCACTCGGCACCAGAACGACCGGCTGGCGTCAGCTGCAGCGCGTTTCGAGGCATTTTTTAGGTCTGGCTACCAGATGCTGCCAGGGGGGGGGGGGCATGCGACGCCCCTGTAAGGTTGTCTGAGGATACCAGTCCGACATATTGTGCAGCCGCGCTCAAATCTCTGGCAGCCTCTGGTGCATCCATTGCGCATGTGATGACAGCAAAAACGTGTCCCTAGCATTTCTGGTTTGGGCATAGCAACGGTTTTCCGAAGGTTTTCGAAAATGGTTTCCGAAGGGCCCGGCGTAGCCGTACTAAATTTATTTTAGCTTTAAACAGTCGAATAGCAGATCATTTGGTATCCGAAATTTGGATGCACCTTGTATGTTCGCTGACCTATGAGAGGTCAAATTCAGGCTATGGTTTCAGCGAAATCAATTTCTGGGGAATCGTTTAATCTGATGCAACAGCGGAATGTTAAACGAAGCCATACAAATCTGAGATACTTTCTTCGGCAACACAAGCTTTGAGTAAGCAAATTACCTTGACCTAAGGTCAGGTACGAAGGTCAGACCAAGATGAAAACCAACTTGTTTTATTACTCTAGGGCTTGCTGTATGGGATTGTTTCTGGTGCTCATTTCGAATTATTGATAGAAGGAACCGCATTATACGTCTTCCATGAACTTCTTACAGGTTGGTATAGGTCATTGGTCTAAAATGACTCAGATCAACATTTTGTTTTTAACAGCATACTGTTTGGCGTAATCTTTACCGCTTATTTAAATGCAAAACTCAGAGCGGCCTTGTGCGATTTCGGTCACCATAGCCTCCAAAAGGTCAAACAGGGTCACTGACCTGCAATGAGCTTGTGATTTTTTCCTTAGAAACAGGTATCTAGGTTCTGGGGCACATTGGAGACCAACCTGGAATTTGTCTTTATTTGACCCTATTTTATCCAGAGATCATAGCCTAGGAACCTCAAACTTTGACCTATGTGAGTTCAAGTACAAGTCAAGACACCCTGTAAATTTGGTGTGTCTAGCTTTCTTAGTTCCTGATATCTCGGGTGGGGGTCAAATTGACCCCCACCCGAGCGAGGGATATCCAGCCGGCCACCTGGGCGCGTGTCAGTCACCGCGTGGCAAATGGAATGACATGATTTGAATGCCGTTATTATGACATCATGTATGGCTGGGTGACTGGTATAGACCGCACAAATAAGTCTGTACATCTTCGCGGGCGTGTAGCTCAGAAACTAGGCCGATTTATGTCTTAGGACAGGACAGTGAACTGTACCGAGTGATCTTCACGATGGCTGTTTCAGTTCATATTGCGCGTGCAAACGGCCTCAAGCATATACAGTCGTCTCTTGCTATGGCACTGTCTAGGATAGTGGTGGTATCTACCTTTCGTTGCCAGGCGCGTCGCTGGTTGTGGTGAAATTCAGGATGTGTTTTTGGGCTGCCTTTCTGAACGTGCATTGTTTATGTCTACCGAGTGAGACCGTCGTCGATCCATTGTATTACAATATGAACGGAGTGCAGTCTCTGAGAGGTCACACTCGCGACGCATCTCAAAACTGAAATGTTTCGGTTCATCAATGCCGAGGTAATGTTTGGTTGTGGAACCCACAAAGCAGTCAGAGGTGCGTTGTCGCCCACGCCCCAATACGCAGAAAGCGTTGCTATCAGTCCTGGGTCTTGTCTGCCTCCGTGAGAAACACTACCGAAATTTCTCTACATTTGCAGCGTCACTGCTCAAACTGACGTCAGCGACGCTCTCATTTCATTTCGAAGGAGGAGGCTCAACGGGGCTCTGATTCGCTGAAGCAGGCTTTGTGTAACGCGCCCATGATTGCTTCTCGGCAGGTTGGGCCGGGATCATGTGATGCTGACTGTGACGGTGCGCCGCTGGTGACGGACTGGGTGCCGCTCCACTGCATGTCCCGAACGCAGATGGCCGGGCTATTTCTTTCGCCAAACACCGGCTTTCAAAGTCACAGCACACAGACTAACTTCTGAGCTGCAGCTGCCGGGAACGTAAAACTTTTTTTCCTTTTTTATAAAGCAGAACATTCCGTCTAGAAACCACACTCGTGAGCCTTCAGTGGTTCCTTAACTTTCGCAACCAACTGGGTATGGCAGCGGGCTGGTTTGAGCGGCAGTCTGAATATGAGTTCAGAGGCCCTCCTGGCCTGGCTTGCAGAACAGGGCGTTTGACACTATTTGACCCAACCAGACCCGGGAACCAGACGTAGACGTGGCCGTCAGTGCGGTCTTCAGTACTTCAGTGGACTTCAGTACTTCAGTGGACAAGACTTCAGTGGCGTGTCTTGAGACACCCGCGTCTACTCTTCATTTGGTTGCAAGGAGGTCGCTGAAATACCAAGCTGGAAATTTACAGGCTTTTCACAACACGTACATTATCGAAGAACGTTGGGCATGTTCGTGGTGGCAACGAGTGCTTCGGCGCCCTTATTTACGTTAAGTTGACGGGAGTGGGGAATAACAGCCAAGCATGGGCACCGTTGCCGGTGAACGAGAGAACTCGTTCCTTCTAACTTTTCCAGAATTCCCCCAAGTTGTGGACTCCCGTGCAGCTGAAGTCTCAGTGACTTACGTAACTACGGACGGCAACTTTGCTTCCCTTTTGTTGCTTCTTGATGCAACGCCAGTTTTACAGCAGTCCGCACACGCGGAACAGACATTACGTGACCAAACGAAAAACATAAAGCCCGACATGAGCACCAGGAAACCAGGCCTGAGTCACTTCTGCTGGACAAGACTTCGCATAGATTGCTGGCGAAGTCGCAAACTTGCGAATTTGCATGAACAGTACCTGTTACTCTTTGATGAAGAAAGGAGCGTTCAGTGCCTCGCCTTCAAGATTGGTCTGTCGCTCACTGATGGCCCAGCCTGCGGACGAGAAGGCACGTTCTGACTCCGCACCAGTTGCTGGAGCTGTGGATTGACGGCATATGGCGTTCATGGTAAAATTGCGATGCCATGCGCACAGCCTACCTTTGCGGCGCAACTGACGCTGCCGAAGCCGAACGGAAGCAGACTTTGACATGTTGCGAAACAAGGGTTAGAAAAGCCTGTATCAAGTACACTGTTTTCAATAATGGGAATTCGAACGCAAAAGATGGACAAAACTGCGAGATACAGTGGCCTTAACTCAAGCGTTCCACGGTGCAAAAGGCGGACCAGGTGTCTAAGCAGCGGGCACTGTCGTGGTTCTGCCCAGATCTGCAGCACGTTCCCCGGTCCGGCCGGTGGTGGCGTTGTAAGGTACTCCGTAGTGGTGGTGGCGTAGTCAACTCCGCTCCCACCGTGGGAGCGGAGTTGAGTTCTCTCTCTCGGAGCTCTCATGCTGGCTCCGGCACAGTGTATGCCCCTTTCCTCCACGTCTTCCGATTCGATCGAGGAGAGGCGTCGCTGACCCCTTTTCTCCTACGAAATACATAACTATATTCCTACAGACGGAAGTACGTTACGGAGTTTTGAAGATACAAATAAACCAAAGGATGGCTCGCCACTTCGTGAGGAAAAGATGCAGAAATTTTAAATCGGCAAAGAGCACGGAATACAGCGGTGGGAAATACAGAAGTAATGCAGAAGTGTTCGATGGCGAAATTCTGCCCTTTGAAAGTGCTTGATCATGCGGACCTCCTATTACTTATTTCGCATTTTGGTCTTGTAGGTTGGTGGGCATGTTTGATATTTATATTTCGGGGGTGGGTTGAATGACCCTGTCTGTCAGCAAACCATGTGAAAGATGCCGACTTTGTGTGGGGGGGGGGGGGAGCGGCAGAAAGAAAGGCCTTAAAAAGCCAGTATGATTCTCCTGCCGAACAACTGATGTCTTACCTTACCTGCTTTCAACACATGATTTGTAACTAAATTTAGGCATTTTGTGTTTTAATCCATCGAGTTTTAGTCATAAGACAAGTTATGGTGCCACAAGACATGTAATCAAACTGTTTTGTTCCATAGGGTTGATTAGTTGCCTTGATAATTTTTTGAAGTGTTTTCTCATGTCTGCTTGAGCAAGATGTCCATAGTTGTCATGGTTTACTGACTGATAAATGACTCTACTACAGGTGTGGACTACATTTTTTAGCACAGTAGTACTCCGAGCTGCATAGCAATTGCAGCATGAGGTAGGTAACAGCTTGTATCAAATAGTCAGACCATCTCACTTAAAATGCGAAGCAAACATGTCGACTTTGTCATTAAATATAAATAAATAAAAGTAAATTGATGTCTTTGCTGTAACTGTGAAGGCAAACAGCAAAACTGGTATGGCCATCTATGAGTTATGTTGCGTTGAGAGAAGGGAGATTCTTTTGTGGAGCATACCCACTATTGCCCTTGACAGAGGCTAACCATGACAAACAGAAAACAAATTGTTCAAAGTGATTCGAGTTGTTTTGATTTGTGAGTTGTCGACTTTGTCTGGTATCAACAAGCTTACACAACTAAACTGAACCAAAACACAAGCTGAAACCAGCCAAATATGGGCTCCATCATATTTTTATCACAACTGCTGCTGTCAACAAATAGGTAAAGTGAGTTAAGATGATGTTCAGCGTATGACCTACTGTACGTTAGATTACATTGGTTAATTGCATGGTAGGTGACAGTGGGAATTTTGCAAGAGTCAGGCACTCAGATTTGACCTCCTCCCCTCCCCCCCCCCCCCTGAGCGAAATGCGTGCTATGCGACCGGTCTGAAGAAAATTTGGTTTTACTAATCAATGGCTATCGCATATTTTTCATTAAAAACGAAACTGCGCGTGATTGCCGCAGGGTATTAGAATAGATCGAGGGCGCGGCGTATACAGCATGCCGCAGGGAGAGGGAACCGCGGCACGACTGAAGCCTTTTTGCTGAAAAAAATTACACCCTTGCAGCATTTCCTTAACACGCGGCCTGGTGGTCGGTTGGATACCCTTAGCTCGGGTAAGGAAGGCCAATTTAACCCTCCCCTGAGACCTCAGAAATTCAGAGATCTAGAGACACTCAATTCACAGGGTGTATTGACCTATACGTGAACTCACTTAGGTCAACGTTTGAGGTTGCCATGTCATGACATTTGGGTATGTAAAGTCAAACAAGGTCAAATTCCAACTTGGTCTCCAAAGTGCCTCTAGAGCCTAGATAGCTGCTCCAAGCAAAGGGTCACATGCTCATTTAAAGCCAGTGACCTTGCTTGACCTTTTGGAGGTAATGGTGACCAAAATCGTACAGGACTGCTTTGAGTTTTTCATTTCGATAGGCGGCAAAGTTTACGCTAGACAGAAGGTTCCTAATAACAAAATGCTGACCTGGGTCATTTTAGGTCAGTGACCTATTCTGACCTTAAATAAGCCGATGGGAGGTGTATAGTGCGGTTCCTGCTATCAATGAATTCAAAGTGGGCGCCATCAACTATCCCATATAGTAAGGCCTGGAGGGATAAAGCAGCTTAGTTTTGACCTTGGTCTGACCTTCATACCTGATTCTAGGTCAATGTAATTTGTTCATTTAATTGTTGTGTTGCCTAGGAAAGTAGCATAGAGTATGGCTCTGTCTAGCACTCCGTTGACGGGTCAGATTGAACGATTTCCTGAAAATTGCCTTCGCTGAAACCATGGCCTGACTTTGGCCTGCCATACCATAACCGTACAAATTACATCTTAATTTTTTATGCCAGCCTATCTTCTTTTCAGCTGTCTACAGCCTTTGAAATTCAGCGCGGCTACGCCGCGCCCTTCGGAAACCATTTTGGAAAATCCTTCCGGGGGACGCGACAATTGGACCTCCGCCCGAGCGCGTGTTAACTAAATTTGGGGGGTTTCATGAACTTTAAAGTGAACATTCATTCACGCAGATGCCAATATATTTATAAATATGGTAAAGAGTGAACACACGCACCAGAGGAACACTGTACATACGCAACTGAGGCGGACGCTCGCTTTTTGCCGACGGGATGAACATATCTGCACCACTTGAAATTTCGGGAAGCCCAGATTTCCATACAGACATGGCTCACGCACCACCAGTCCGACGACCTACGCAGCAGCCCGACGCTCCATGCAACAGTCCGGCAGCAACCCATGCCTAAGAGACCAGTTGGCTTTTCGCTTCTCTTGGGCCAATGACTGGGGTCACGAAAAACAGAGGTCAGAGATTGGAGCATGAACTGCTTGCCAACCGAAACTACGAAATGAAAAACTGCACGTACCCAATCCTCGCCATAGCCCCTATAAAACTCGTTCAACGTGGGTTCGTAAATGCAATGTATTATGGTCTTACCACCTATCGCACAACACAACCACGAAGTATAGCGATATGGCTAAGCGTGCATCAATCCGGCTAACGGGGTTGTAAAAGTTGTTTTTGTTCACGACCAAATTTCTGGAGGAATAATTGTCGCCAGTAGCGTAGTGCGATATATGACAAAAGGTCATTAAGTCCATACCCAGTAGCATCATCAGAAATCAGCCTATCACAGCAACCGAAACGTTCAATCACACACTGTCCTTCAACAAATATCAGGATAAGTGCTGCTGCCAGGAAAGCAGGTGCGCCTGCCCTAGACTAATGAGATAGCCCAATGACAACAGCAGTTTTCTTCCACCCTCGGGACCTACCGGAGTCTCACGTTTAAACTCGATCTGCGGCTGGATTCGCTTTCCTCGACGGCGAACAAAAACAGCGAAGGACCTTGTTAGCCAGGGCAGCAAAATGCATGGTGGATCTCGAATCAGCGGCAAGCGGCCCTAGGAATGACGTCAGATATACAGGTATCCACGAGGCCGTGTCCCCTCATGAAAATCACGTTGCACTTCGAGCCCCACCTCCACCGCCATCAAACTATCCAGCATACCTTAGGCAAGTTTCAAGCCTGGCGCAACATGTGCTGACTGGTGGGCGTCTCTCGCCGTGCCCCAACAAGTAAATTGCACCGAAATTTAGCAATAACTTCACATCAGGCGTCTAGCTCTGAACAAATTACTCGCCCTGACAGGAGGGGAGGGAGGGTGGGCGATATGACACCCCCCCCCCCCCTCCCTACGGTTTTCTTAGGATACCAATGTGGCATATTGTGCAGTCTCGTTCAAATTTTGGTAGCCTCTGTGGCATCCATTGCACGCGTGTTGACACCGAAACAGTGTCCCTAGCTATTCTGGTTTTAGAACAGCGATGTTTTTTACGAGTATTGCGAGACGATTTAAGGCCGGCTGGTGCGTCGCGCGGCAAGCGACGATCCTGCGGGCCGCGCACAATAAGGGAATGGCCTAAGTCCTTCATGGGTAACCCCGTCTCCGTCCCCCATAACCAAAACGCATGCCGCCTCCTATGACCGCCATAGAAGAGCACCATCGGCGCCAAAATATGGCATCTAAAGGAGCGCCTTCATATGCTTATCAGAAGAAAAGCGTGCGTCAGTGCCTGCTTACTAGATCCAACCTTGCGTAGCTTCTATACCGCTTAGATTAAAAGCTTTTAGAAACTATGCAAATATTAAAACATATATTGCGCTAAATCAAAATAAAGTGGGCTAAATCCGGTGAGAAAAATGGGTGGGTAGGTTGTTGGGCCTGCGGTTGGGCCCCAAACAATTTACAGAAATTAACACCCCTGAAATGTATTACCACGGAGGCATAAAATCTATGTATGGAGACCGCATGTTTTGCATAGCGTGCTGAATTTTTTCTTGGCTGGCCCCAAAATTTACGGCCCAAAAACATTTGTGTCGCCAAGCTTCGCGTAAATATATACATTTTTGTCGCTGACCTTATCCACAAAGCCTTTGCCCTTTATTATTTTTGTCCGTAATAGAGAATAATATTGTTGTGACGCAAGAGATTGAATTAGGGAGTAAGGTACTAAAATTCGCTAAAGAGATTAAATTGGTAGGGGTGTCCCAGAATGCTGATGATGTGACCCAAATTCAGTTTGAGTTGAATAAACTAGTGAGCTGGTCTTCTCTGTGGCAGTTTTCATTGAATTATAACAAGTGCAAGGTGATGCTGTTAAGTAATTTTGGCAGCAGGGGCATTAGTAAAAAAAATGATGATATACCGAGAGTTTGCCCAGATCGAAGAAGAAAAGGACTTAGGGGTTATAGCTTTCAGGGATTTAAGGGCTGGATAATAATTTGGGGCCGCTAGGAACACGGCATTTCGGATACTGGGAATTACTAATTGCGGGAATGAAGCATTGTTGTCAACTTTTAAAAAGACTGGAAAGAGGACAGCGAAAAGCACCTAGGATAATAAATCAGATCGGCGACTTAGAATATGAGGATAGGCTTAGGGCCTTACATTTGTATTCACTGAAGTATCGTAGACTTGAAAGGAATTGGAAAGAGATTTTGGCGATTATGAAAGAGATAGGCAAAGTAAATCTACATGGAACACTGGAAATTAGGCCGGAGACAGGCAGAGACAAATGCAAGCAGTCAAGTAGAAGTGAACCATTGGAAGGGGCTGATCCACGAAATGGCAGGAAGTCCCTCTCTAGCAACATTTATAAATCATTTGGTCAGGTTCTATCGGTCTAGATCTCATTTATAGCTTAATTCATGCTGGTCAGGTGGTAAGATTAGCTTTGAGGATGTGTACGGAACCTGAAGCAGGCCAACCTCGATGGGCCTTGTGGCTCTTTGTTGGCATGATGTCTTTATGTCATGCCTTTATGTCAGAATGAATCACCACTCCACAGGTGGTGCTCTCAGGTAAATCATAAGAATATCTATTCTAACTAGGAGTATAGATGTACTCCTATGCATAGGGTAAGCTAATCATTACCTCAGATGCATCAAAATACGCGATCTGGTAGCAAGGATCCTGCATTCCGTACAGCTAAACGAGGGCGTCGGACTTGAACCTTTCGATCTGGGTAATGGACCACTACACTCATTTGATAACGTACGGTGTCTGCAGCCATTTTCTAGCCTCGAAGTAACCTTTCCTCCGACGGGCCGTGGTGAGATGAAGGCCACAGATGTCGAGCCCTCTTTCGGGCAACGGGAACCAGGTAGATGGTCGTACTGTCGCCCTCCGGGGCGTTCGTGGCGTCCGCAAAAAAAAAAACGCACGGCGCTCGCCACTTTTTCCAAGTGCGCTTCGCCGACGGCGCCAAGTAATCTATTAACCGGTCGGCATAACGTCGTTGAAAAACTATGTGCATGCGCCAGACATCCACCAAGAGGGCTAGTCTGGAGTTACGGGCTAGCATAGTGTGACAACTGCCAAACTGTGGTTTATTCAGGAAGTAGAACACCGTCGAACTAGACACCCATTCTGCAACACATGCAAAGGACTCATTAGCTGGCAACTAGCCATACACCACATGCAGCCCTGGGAGCCAGCATAAGGGCATATAGCATGCAGCAACGAGAGCGTCCACGACCACATGCACCAAGCAATCACCATACAAGCCATTACCGCATGCGATATCCACAGTACATGCACAATCACCAAGGCATACACATGCAACGCGTCACAATAGCAATGGTGCTCGAAACCAGCGCCCAGCCAGTATTGACCAGCCAGCGTGGCATCGAGTAGATGGGAGGTATTTGGTTTCGTCATGCGTTTCAAGACGGGCTGGTGGGCTCATCAAGTAGAAACCCATGTGGCATGTGGCGTGTAACATCCACTCAAGTGACAACCACATTATAATTCCAACTACTGAAAACGTCTTCCATTCCCACCAAGACCCCTGCTGAGAAAAGAATAACAAACATGCACTAGGGAGAACTGGCCATGCCTGCTGTGCTTTCGTAAAAGCAACAGGGTCGCCCAAAACCCGGATGAGTAGGACCTGGGACAACCATAGGTGAGTGACAAATGCACCTTCGTGTACGTCATCTAGTACGGTGATGCTCCCGTGCGACTTAAGCACGGTCTGAAACATGGCGAGGGACGGACTCCGGCTGGCCCTAACCGACTGCCGGATATGCTTCCCAACACCCTGGAACTGGGAAAATGACGCATAATTGGAATAGATTACAACGGACGAAAGGTCACACTGTATTGCAGAGGACGATATAAAGCCGCGGTGTGGTAAGCGCAGCTTAGTATGGAGTATGGAACTTCATGTGTTCCAAATGCAATGGGGACTAGTGCCTTCGCTAGTTCGGCGATCAGCTGACGTCCAGCGCAAGGCGCAGGCTGCCATTCCATAACCATTTATCAGCTACTCACGTTGGCCAGCATTGAACGGTTGGTATTTGGTACCACTCCGCGCAAGCATGCCGCGCGTGGTTCGCATTTGGCACGCATGGCCACCGCTGGAAACCGTGTGTCATGGTACTGTCATTTAACAAACCGCACGAAGATGACGCAGTCTGTGGTTGTCACTCCCGTTGTCCCACATCACACCGCGCAGGCATTCGTTGATCGAAGTCCGTCATGTTGTCAAACACGTTTCAGGACATGTGCCTTCATTTTGTCATGAAGCGGACCAGGTCGTTAGCGCAGGCCTGGATAGATTTCAGTGGGCATTCGGAGTCGTCACACCGTAGTGCGTCTCGGATGATGGTGTTGAGCTGGTGCGTGACGGCCGGTCCACTCGTCACTGCGGAAGGCAGCAACCATCGCCGCAGCGTTGCTCGTAAATAAGAGTACGGGCTGGCCTCTGCACTGGAAGGATTGCCAGCAGAATAATCAAGCAAGGTAGGTGTAAATGACTTCATGGTCTCCGGTCACCGCGGGTTGGGCACCGCTGACACGTCTGAGGTCAAGTCCGCAGGTGGAGACCCGTCGCGGTCAGTATGGGTGATTGCATTACGGCCTATGCACGACACATTTATTTGTGGTCGGATTTTCACCGCTTTTCGTGGAAAAGCCATGCCGATGGATTGCAAACCGGCTGAAGGTTCGTGAGAACTGGCGCGTAATAAAGCCGTGCTTACCTCTAAAGCTGCAAATGTTCCAGTTGCGATGTTCTTGGCCGTTATGCTCTGCGGCACGGTTATGCTCAAGGTGCATAACATAACCACATGCCGCGACTTGTCGACGTTAACTGCAATGACCACTTGTAATCCGTCGTGAGCCATAATTCTCCCCAGTGATCAGCCGCCACCGGGAGGGCTGGTGGCTGTGGACAGGCAAAACAATGCCAGAGTGGATTGCCAACGTATATCGGAGACTCACCCCGACCCTCGCGCTGGGTGGTTGAGGTGAAGAATGAGGTACGCGAGGTCGCGATTTTTGTTGGGAAAATGTCATTGTCAATATCGCTTTTGCTATGCGTTACCAAGTGCCTAACAAAGAAAAAGGTTAGTCACTGCCAGTTGTGCCGCAATGAACATTCCCGGGCGCGATGGACATAAACCTCATCTCGATCGCTGCTATGCAGTTCAGAGCCAGACTGGGGCGGCCAAATAACGCCTCGCGGTTAGGCTGCTGGGTAACTCGAAACAGTGCAGGCGGCCCATTCTCTCTGGAGCACAGGCAGGGTAGGTTTCCTGGCTCACATATGTGATCGACGTCTTGCCATGCTTAGCAATCGCAGCTCCACGGCTAGGGTTGCCTTGACGGTTGCCGTCAGCTTGTGGACAGCGCGCGTAGATGTTGGCCGACTCGGCAGCATCTCGTCCCGTTTCTGAAGTGCTCGGTCGAATCCTGCGCCTAGGTCCGCGAATGCTTGCACTTGTGCCAGGAAGCCGTCGCGTGGAAGCGGCATCAGGTTGGGACAAGATAGCGCAAGAACTTCAGATGGTATGACCATTCGGAGCAATGTTCTCGTCATTGTTACGGGGCGGAGGCGTCCTGGTAACTCCCACGCCATTGACGAAGACAACGGCACAAACAATATAATCATCAGTACTAGAACGTCATCCCAAACATTTAAATAAAACCAGCCCATTATCAACGTTTAAGCAGGTCGGAATGCATGTGCGGCCTTCACGTCATGTCGTGAGGCCTACCCGTGAACCTGCCTGCGGGTGAATATAAACGTGACGTACTGTGCACGCTATTTCGGCGACAGGCCGTGTTAGAGCGACCAATGCACAACCGGATGTTCCCCATGACTACGCGCGTCGTGTCCCGCCTACAGCAACTGATAATCATCGCATGTCAAGCTCTGCCAGGATCCCAATAACTTTGGCCAGCTTTTGTTTGGCCATGTTCCGCTTCCTCCGGCGGTTGTTCTTTTTTAGGAAGGAAGGTCTTCGGCGTTGGCTGGTTTGACTCTGTCCCGCTGTGATGCCGTGCGATGTGCCGGGCCAAGGTCGTCGTGCCAGTACCCCGTGGCTCGACACGTGCTGACACCCCGCGCGCTACTCCTTGCCCTGGACTAGTCATACTTTTCACTGTCCACCGCCCTGATAAGAGCTCTACACGGGCCTGTCGGCTTTGATGTGCCACTACCTTGTGCGAGAAACATGATGCTCTAACAACGTTGGCTTAGGAGAGCTCTCACGCTCTCATAAGACAGCCATCGCCGTTTCACTGGCCTTTGCCCCCTCCCCCCCCCCCCACACCTGGACCCGGCCCATCGGCGCCCATCCCGGTGCATATTAATATATCAATTGGTTAGATTACTCTTGCGGCTCATGACCTGACATCTTCGCGCTAATTTTGCCTTCAAAACTGACCAGTGGCAGCGTTTGGTGTTGTTCCAGACTCTTAGACACCGCATAGAACAAAGGTCAGTATATAACTGCAAGATGAATCTAGAAACACACCAGATGGGCAATGCAGGCTCAGTTTCCATTTCATACTACATATTTTACGGCCGGTAACTGGAGGTGGCACGGCGCAGATGCTAAAACAAAGGCCGTATTCAAAATTTAAACAAATGCTATGCCCCGGATTGTTGCAAAAGGCTCTCGAGAAGTTACATACATTACACTAACAACGCTGACAGCACGTATTGGCTCATAGCAAAACAAAGTCAGGTGACCTTTCCATATAATTAACTCCGACGTTTTGATAACGAGTGTCGCATTGTATTAAAACCAGAGGAAACCAAATTTTGACTAAGAGTGCGATGTTTTTACTGCGCTCGTTACCATCCATCCGCCAGGTGGATAGAACAACAGCCTGAGCGCCAACCAGTTCATCGCTATGTTCCGGGACGTGCACAGGACGCTGCAGGAACATCGCGGGGATGGATCCCATATCCGTTCTGGCTTCGGGTCACAGTTCCAGTCAGTGGTGTACCGATGGCACGTCTGACACCAACAGCGCCGAGGTGCTCGATGTGGCGTTGATGCCATTCGTGGGTGGTCATGACGACCCGCCGGGCCTGTCCTTCGTGGTCGTCGGCGCCATTTGCCTTATCGTCGTGCTCGTCATCCGAATGGCACTGGACGGGGCAGACAGCGCCACCTGCAAAAAAGGTGCTGGTGAGCCGTCACAAGCCGACGAGGGGGGGGGGGGGGGGCAGAACCTAGTTGGGACTAGGCCCGGTGATCCCACGATGCATGTGTGCGTGAGTGCGAGTGTTTGTGCAAAAAAGGCCGTTTAAGAATCGTTAAATTAGTATGGCGAGGTAGTCGTTTGTTGATTTCAATGCTATAACATTCCTCCCGCATAAATAGTTCGGTAATGCTTTATACTTTTGATTATCTTAATGCCTACGCTTTGTAGTTGGTGTAAGCCGTTTGATGTGCTCGGGGAAATGGTTAAATTGTTGCAAGAATATCGTTTGTTCCAGCAAGGAGGCCAAATTTTTTTCTAAAAAAATCAGGAGATTGTTGTCGAGAAGGAGCGCAAAGGACAACGGAAGACCAAAAACAGATGGGCATTACGTGGAAGAACTGCGATTAGGACGATGTTTAGGACAATCAGGA
The DNA here is from genome assembly GCF_011947565.3 of Pollicipes pollicipes. Lineage (NCBI taxonomy): Eukaryota > Metazoa > Arthropoda > Thecostraca > Pollicipedomorpha > Pollicipedidae > Pollicipes > Pollicipes pollicipes. The sequence continues at coordinate 20,299,497 of NW_023596746.1, forward strand.
AGGTGTGTGACTGCCATTAACTCCTTACATTGATTACATTGGGTCTGCTTTCATCTTGGTCAAACATGTAAGAGTGGGTTAAGATTACATGACTCATGCTTAGTCGAGGGCAATGATTGCACATTTATCCTCGTACTGCAGTACCTACATGGAGCAAAATGTGAAGACAGCATAATTTGAGAGGTGCAAGTGCCAAGGATTTCGCTGTTGCTGCAGTATTATATTCCCGGGCGTTGGTTAACTTACGGATCCATAATTCCGTAGGGTTAGGTGGAAAAGGTGCGCAGGGAATAACACCCCGACTACCCTAACATATCTCTGAGACCATTTCCGGGTTTAGATGTGGGCCACGACTCTAACTAGCAGAAATTGAAAAAATTGCCAGAAATCGTCCCAAATTACAAGAAAGTCTCCTATCTTGAATTGAAACGGCTCACGCTGCACTTGGCCTCCCGGAGTAAGCCGCTCACTACCCCCATTAGGGCAGACCAAGCCTGCAACCACCCTGGAAATGTCGCTCGTAAGGCTACAGGACGTGCGTCCACCTTCCAAACGCGCGTACCAGGGTGCTGTGAGCTCGTCTAGCCCGCCGTATTTCATCCCCACACTATGTTGCTGTTGTATCTTGTACCTTTTTGGGCAGACTGTTTCTAAGCACTTCCGGCGAAAGCTCTTCGG
>NW_023596746.1:20301125-20320178 GCF_011947565.3 Pollicipes pollicipes
GAGAGAGAGAGAGAGAGAGAGAGAGAGAGAGAGAGAGAGAGAGAGAGAGAGAGAGAAGAGAGAGAGAGAGAGATGGGGAGGACCGGGAGAGAGGAGAGAGATTACATATATATATATATATATAATATATATATTATATATGCACGCATATAAATGCATATAATAAATCATATAAGTATTGAAACCTATGTTACACTGCGCAGCCCATATAAAACCAGGGCTAAAAAGCTTTAAAATTAAGGCCAAAAGCTAGCGCCACTTTGGCTACAAGCTGGGGATGTAATGTACCTATACTTTTATCTTAAAATGCAATGGCATACTTTTTTGGCGAGGCCCCCAAGCGGGGAGGGGGCACCGACTCGACTCTAGCGGGCACCACAATATTACGTGCCCCCCCCCCCCCTTCACGAAGTGCTGGATCTGCCCCCGTGTGTAATCATTTCGTTGTGCAGTGGTTAGCGCGGTATATCCCTGTCCTCACGTGCGTCATCTATAAAGATGTGCTCCACATATGCAGAATGCGTTTGCTTCACCTTTTCACGGCTTCTTTATGGGTGCGAAGAGGAATCGCATCGAGGAGGCGCAATACAAACGGCACCGGACACTCGTTTTGACGGATATTTATCGTCATGGAAAACAAGGAGCACTTCCCATTTAATTCCATTTCAAACACATTACGCTCACACGGCTGAAGGCCAGAAGAAACGCGCAACGCTCTTAAGAGATTTCATGGCTGTTTGTTGCTTAGTCATGCGCGTGCCGACGCGAAGTGTAGTATAATCGGGTAACCATGGGCTTGAAGAGTATTCCTGTGGTGTAGGTCCCATCTAGCGGTACTACAAATTAGGCGTCGAAGAAGCAATCAACTTTATTGGGCGCTCTGTACCGGTATGACAGACATGTTGGCGTGGCGTTTCTAATTTTACCAAAGAAATCTAACCAGTCAGTTTCCTAGTCACCGATGAAACAAATTTCGTCAATACATCTGATGTACAACCTTGATTTAAGCCTCATTTGGAAAGACAGATGAATGAAAACAAATGCTAGAGCTAGGGGCGGTGCACGGCTATTACCTATAGCTATACGTTCAAGTTGTGCACTGAGTTTGCGAAGAGCACCAGGCTATTGTCAAATCTGTGAGATGGTTCTTGGAAACAGTCAGGAAGCACTTCGTTGGTTGTAATACCGAAGAATGATATGCTATGAAGTTTCCTCGATTACGCTCACTGTACCGACCCTGTTCATTCTGGAAACGGAATATTCCTGCAGGTTGTGGCATTATTTGCCACGTTTTGTGTTTTCACGTGTAGCGGTAGTATCTGAACTATAATCCTGCTGGACTTTATATTTGTGCTATGTCTGGATCCATCTTTTCTTCCAGTTATAAGACATGTCAAACCATGATCGCACAGCGACACGCCGATGACATTTGCGCGTTTTCGTTCATGGAACTAGGTCATGCCAAGCTTCTTTGCCGAAATCGATAGAAAAAGGACTGTCATAAAAACTTCATCAAACTTGTCATATATGCCTCAGTCAAAGGCGTAGGAACATTTCAAAAGTTGGGGGCCAAGCTCAGGGTGTTCTTCGGGAACTTTTTGTGGAAGGCGACGCCGATGACCGGCGGGAGGGGGGGGGGGGGTAGGGATGGAGGTTGTTATCTCTCTTTATTCCAATGGCATGGCTGTTATGCTAGATATGCATCTAGAGCTGTTTCTCGCTGGTGCATATTGTTGCCTACTCGACTCACCTGTCATCTGGCATATAAGGCTACCCAGCTTCCAAGATTATTCGTCCATTTTAACATTGTCCCTCCTGGGGCAGCGAAATTCTGGTCATTCTGTATATTGGGCATTACGAAACGGGCCCCTTCCACGGAAGTTATTTCTCATCTTAAACATTGTGTACCTTGGACGTTATGAAATTTGGACATTCTGTACCTTGGACATTCGGTACTTTGGACATTCTGTGTCTTTGGGCATTCTGTACCTTGGACAATATTAACGCCTCCCGCCAATAATTACGCCAACCAGCGATCACAAAGTACACTCGTATCAGAACACATTTGTTTCAGCCGGTTCGACGGGTGTGAAGCTGCAGCAAGTGACATTCGCAGCTGTGTTGCGGTAACTTGCAGTTGCCAAAATTATCACGCGGATGAAGGTAATGACAGCTACGACATATCACGTGGTCCGCTCATGACCCGCGCAATTCGCTTCAGTCAAGAGGCTACACCCTCGGAACAATGATTGGCTGCCCATATGTAACAACAAGGGGGATACTGTTGACCTGAAATATGTTCGCCACTATGCTCATGTTTGCTAAAAGTAAATGAGAAGCGTGTGTTCGGTACGTTGCGTTGCATCCGTCGACTTACTCCGGCTTATTCCCATCTGCATTTGGCATTATCCGTTGAAAGGCGTTGCAAAGAGCGGGCTGACACGCTAATTTTTCACTCTCCGCATTTGCGTAAAGCAGAGTCTGTAGTGGTCATGTAAGCACCTAGGTGAGGCTGGACAACAATGGAACCTGGCTCTGCACGTGGAAACCGAGCAATCCCCAGCTGATGTGATTCAGCCCTGGGATTGCGAGATACGCCTCGCTATACCGAACACTGGAGAAACGGAGATATAACGAACACTGACGCCACCTCAAACAGTCTCGTCACTCATACTAGCTAGTGTTATCCTAGTAACCGTCGAGCAGATCTCAGTGCGAACTATAGCTTATAGTACATTTCTGCCGTTCAGTGATGACGGCACATGTTTAAAAGGCACAAAGAAGATCCGTCATCACGAAAATGGTTTTGCATGATGTTACCTGGAGTGCGCACGTTAACACGCGCTCAGGTGGAGATTAAATTAATCCCCCCCCCCCCTCCCGAAGGTTTTTTCCGGAATGGCTGCGCCAAACTTTGCGTTCCTATAATTGAATAGCGGATCCTTTGATGCAAAAATTAGATGTGCCTTGTAAGTTCCCTGACCTATGGGGCGTTACACAAAGCCATATACATCTGATACTTCAGGTTCTTTGTCAATAAAAAGTTATATTTATAATCATATTAACTTTCAGTAACATATGGTCAGATAGAAGGTCGGAACGAGCTCAAAACTAGTTTGATTGTTTGCTGGAGAGCTTGGTTTTATGGAATAGCTTTGAGTGCTCATTTCGAGTTCATTAATGACAGGGACCGCAGGAGGCATGTTCCACGGCCTTTTTTATGATCAGAGTTGGTCAGTGACCTAAAATGACCCAGGTCAACATTTTGTTCTCCGGAGCATACCACCTAGCGTTATCCCTGACGCCTATTCGAAGGGCAAAATAGGAGCAATCTGGTAGAAACTTGGCCACCTTGACCATATAAAGGTCAAACAAGGTCAGTGATCTCATCGATCTTTTGGCTAAGAACAGGTATTTAGCTTCACGGCGGTTGCATGAGGAGGTCTGAAGGCACTTGAGACACCATTCTCAAATTTGGCCCCGTTTGACTTTATCTGGCCACAAGGTCATTACCTAGGAACCTCAAATTTTGACGCAAGTAAGTCCACGTACAAGCCAATCTACTATGTGTATCTCATGTTCCTAGCTACCTTAGTTTTTTAGACCCCGGAGAGGGGGGGGGGGGGGCTCAAATTGATTCCCTCATCAGCAAAGGGTATTCAACTGGCCACCCGGGTGCGTGCTAAAAGAAGTGTTCCATATGTATACGGGGTTTTGATTTGAAATAGCTGTCTTGAAGATCTTTCGGTGCTGTTTACAATCCTGCGCTTCTTAAGCCATAACGCCTCTAGTTTTGAGCTCCACGCCTGCGAAAATTGGGATAGTATTTTGGAGAGAGTATTTCAAAGTCACCTTGGCATTCATGACGTCATAATTACGTTATAAAAATCCTGTCGCTCCATAACCCATGCGGTGATCAAGGCCCAAAAAATATAATCGTCGACGTGGTCATATCTTGTGTTCGTAAGCACGATTTCCAGATTTATTGGCCGTCAACCGGCTCTCAATCAATGTTGTGCAAAGTACGATGACGTGATCAAACCAGGACGCACTGACGAACATATTTACCCCAACAGCAGCATTGTGCTGTCTAGAACAGTCTTTTCCACTCAAAAAGCATACTAAGAATTATAACTAAGCTTGTTTCATCACGTCTGATGCTTACTTCAATATTTTCAAATGTGAAGCATTCCCTTTGAGACGCGTGCCACGTTTTACCCCTAATACGAGTGATTTATTGATGTACAGATGAAAATCTGGTTTGCACGTTGTCACATGATTTTCTTTCAACATACTCGCAGAGCAGCGCGCAACTGCTTTCATCAGTGTTACGGTTTTGTACGTTGGGAAATCAGCAGACTTCAACTTGTTACACGAGTTGCCCTTTTTGTCGTAATGATCCCAGCTGTTCATGCGGATCCAATACAGCTTCACCTTAGCCTGTATCTATTATCAAGGCTGCCGGCATAGAACAGCTGTCTAGATGTGTCAGCGTTGCATATCACTCAGTTAAGCAATTTCTTTGACGATCAATGTGGTTGATCATCATGGCTCAGTCCACGGCATCAACATATCCATGACAGCCCTTGTTGGTCCGGCCTTGTAGACTAAATTTCCTAAAACTGCGAACATAAACCCCCCCGGCTGTAAAACTTCCATCTAAGACACCATCCATTGTCTGTGATTTAAAAGGAGCCTGTGTTTGATTGGGCCTGACTTCTACCTAAGTTTTGGGCACCCTGAAATGAAAGAACAGAGTTGGGAAGCTTTAGCAGCAACCCGACACATCTGTCTTATAGGAACACTACATATAGCAGGTCAAACTATTAAACGCTGTCACGAAATTTCCTGGTCCCCTCAGGAGGAAATTGTGTTAATTTTTACAGATGTGTGCAATGGCCAAGTGGGTTACTATTACGCCGTTATTTACCGTTGTTTTAGGCTGGTAAACGCGTGACAAAACTCCTGTCGAATATTCAAAACTTATAATAAAGTTTTGGGGACCACGTCACACGTTCTTCTCCAGTATCCGTGGAGGTCCGTTGCCGTCGAAAGGCATACACATTATGACGTGCCATTGTCATCTGTCACGTTTTTATTTCTGCATCATGATATGAAGGTGACAGAAACGCGGTCATGCCTACGGCCAATAGCTACAAGGAAAATCACTCAGCGCTTGAATCAATGCTGGGGCAAAGCGTTGCCACTGTAGGCCGGGCTCGTAACAATGCTGCGTCCCGTGTTCATACGTATATTTGTATATTTGTATCAATTGTGCGTATATTTGTATCACTTAGGATCCTGGCACAACTGATTTGCGAGTGGCAGGAACGGCGCAAAAGGTCTGGACGTGCCACGGAAGCGCCGTAAGTGACAACTGTCTGCTGCGCACAGCACAGTCTCTGCCGCGCGCCAGTAGCTGGACACCGGCTAGCTATGGCTATGCAAGGCTTTTTAAGGATTGTTTCCACCCGATTGCTTAGGAAAACGTTCTATCTCAAATGTGCTGGATGTCGCGTCCGTCGGTGTTGCTCCGACCATAGTTGTTTGAGACGTCAAAGCGGTACTACCTGCGGTGGTCGAAATCACCGGCCGGTTCAGCTGGTACCACAACTCAGTCAGCAGCGTGAAGGTGTTGCTGCGCGTTCGTTGCGAGCAAAATCCATGGAAGTCATCCAAGTCGATAGAGTAGGCCACTGCGCCGGCCAGCCCGTGCAGCCGGATGTACCGCGCCTGGGCCGGCAGAAAAGGCGGTCAGGTGTGGCTCAGCGTCATCAGACGCGCAACCATCAATGAACGCCCCGGAGCCGGCTCATCACACAACTGTCAGCAGGCACTCTGGCCGCTGCCAACACAAGCCCGTCAAGTGACAAGGTCAGTTTTTTTAATGTCTCGTGGCTATGGCCGCTCCATGTGCCCTTCACATGAAAACTCAACATTTACTTTACGAGCGCGTAAGGTGGGAGGGCTATTCTAAACAACACTCCAACAATATAAGCTCGCTCTCCCCTCCTAGAATGCGAAAGAAGTATGCACGGATCTGTCCAAACCATGATCGCCTTAGCGATGTCACATAAAGCTTTACTATAGATGGTTTACTCATAACAACTACAAGCAGCAAAAGCCAATCATGATGGAGGGCTCTGTAGTGGGAAGCATGGCCACGTGCTCCACTACGCCGGCGCGAGAATTCTCTCCCTCTCTCTAAGAACAGACTCGGTGACAAAGATATGATTTTGTTTCGACTTACTGACTGACAGACTGGCTGTTTCATCTGCGGTTCTTATAATTTTCCTGTTTCAGGTCACATGTTTTATGTCATCCAATTTCATTGGCACAAAAAACGCTGCGTGACATTGGACTCTTACCCTGTGTTTATGCGCCCATGTCATAGCCCCGACTGGTTATGCGTCGAAGAGTTTTTGAGCGCGGTGATCAGATGATGAGTAGCATGTCCAGCATCTTTACCATGCTGCCACCTCACATTATTGGTGTTTTGTTGTGTTCTTTCATTGCTTCTGTTACGTTCGCACTTATAAATCAATCGTGAATTAGAAGTTACCTTTCGTAGACATTACCTTTCCATTGTTTTTTCACGTGAGAGCTACATTTTCAAAATACACTGGGTATAGAACGATGCGAGCAATTCAACTGCTTGTGCGATGGAGTACGTGTGCCGGAGTATATCTACCACAGAGCTTGTGATCAACTTTTCGGTTCCCTCTTTTGCTTTTCTGTTCACGAGTTCCTCTCTGTGGAAAGCCTTTACTGATGGCGCTTTGCTTTTCACCAGGGTTAACGACCCTGCGATGCTGTAGGATTCTCGTCTCTTGATAAATCATCCAGCAGTTGGTTACCTTCTCTTGCATCGCCCTTTCATTGTCGAAACCTATCCAAACGTTTCGCCAGCTTGCAAACGTGGCTTTCCTGTCATGCAGGTATGTCTGAAGCCTCGGGTAGCGGGGCAGATAAAGGTTGCATAACTGAAACATACAAATATCCTGAGCAAAATGATGTAGACGCTGAAAGGCAAAAATCGTCGTCAACAACATCAAAACATCCGTGCTTTTCAAAACATCTGTGCATGCTTTTCCAGCACACGCGCAGAAGGGACCCATTGCGCACTTCGCTGGCTTTCCCTTGCAGGCAATTCGTCGTGGTCATAGCAATCCCATAGCATAGCGAAGCATAGGCGACATGACTAACAGTCGATAAACGTAAGCGCCAATCCTATCCCATCCTATCTAAACCTGCCTGCAGATCGTCTCCAGTTGCACTCGTCCCTCCGAACACGGGTCCGCCCACCTCTCCAAAGCCGCAGACGCCGCGCTCTCTGGTGACGGCGCACGAAGGCATCATGCCTCCTGCCGGCGCGTGCAGGCCGCGGCAGCCAATCTCTCTCAGCAGGAAACTGACACCGAAGAAAGGCACGGTCGTCATGAGCTTACTCGGTGGCGCGCCCTGCTCGATGTAATAGCGCACGGTGGCGTCCTGAAAGGTCAGCGGCACGAGTCAGGGGTCACACGTGCTTGCCGCTGGCTCTCTCTCTCTCTCTCTCTCTCTCTCTCTCTCTCTCTCTCTCTCTCTCTCTCTCTCTCTCTCTCTCTCTCTCTTTCCCTCTCTCTCTCTCCCTCTCTCTCTCTCTCTCTCTCTCTCTCTCTCTCTCTCTCTCTCTCTCTCTCTCTCTCTCTCTCTCTCTCTCTCTCTCCTGCCCTTTCTCTTCTCTCCTGACTAAATAGCATGCGCCCTCATTGGCAGCATGTAAGCACATAGGACGAGCGTATGTGCTGCTTTGCAGCATGCTTAACAAAATTAAATATCATGGATCAGCTCGGTGATGTCCGTGTTAAGATACCACAGTACGGTTACAGATTATGGAATAGCGTTACGGTTCCACATTTTGTTTCCTTTGACTTATGTGTTACAACAGACGCGTAAGATTCAATCAGCAATACCAGTCTGAAGCTTGAAGCAGCAAGCTTGAAGCACTCGGTTCAGAAAAAAGATATGCAACCATGAAGCTATTGCCCCGCGAATCAAGCGAAGCGCAATGCTATGGCTTCGATTTCTCCCCATTGGCGATTACCAGGGTAGCCCTTTTCGGGGCGCATTTCGGCCTTGGGAGTAGAAGTATCACTTGACCCGCGTGCCGCACTGGTTCAAACGTTAAGCAATGTGCTCCTCCGTACCAGACCCTACCTGCTGAACCAAACACAAACGTTGCTTAATTCGCATCAGTGGAGGTGTGCACGGTGGTTGTCATGGGCACAGTACTCGTGACTGCAGGGAAGAGGCGCAGTGTTATTACAAAGAGCCAGCGCTATCATTAGGCGTAACTGCTCCTGGGGTTTCACTAGAGTATGTTTTTGAAACCTGTCCCAAAGTTGGGACACTCCTTTTAAGAGGGCGGCACGTCTCGCTTTCCGGGCGACACCTGGTTCTTGACACCTGTACCCGCTCTGTGGGCTATCTCTCTGTTCCCGGTGCCTCCCGCAGCTCTGGAAGCACCCACCACACTCTTGTCGCTGTTGCCGTGCTGCTCGTCCTCGGCCGAGGTGAAAAGCGGCGCGTTCAGCCCGGTGACGGACTCCCAGCCGCCGTGGTAGCCGTACGTCAGCACGTTCATCGCGTCCACCAGCCTGCTGGCGCAAGGCATGTCGGAGGACCACACAGCGCGCACGTGCGACACGTCCAGCGCACGGCATCTGCGGGACTGGGGCGGCCGTCGTTTTGGCCGCGCAAGTAAGTGAACTGCTTGCAGTACAATGGGATGGTCTTTCCATCTGTGGCTACGCCACAGACACTGAAACCTTTCCAGACGTCATCGTACTACACGGGGGCACGGGAACAGGGACGACGGAGTCAAGAAGACGAGTGACTGGGTCCTGGGAAAACATGTCAAGTCTTTAAAAACAAGCCGCCATTTCTTGTTTTGTCCCTTGCGCTGTGACTGTGGGCAGGATTGGCGCTACGGGATTTGAGTAGGGGGTTTTGGGGTTCGGGGGGGGGGGGGGCAGGATTTTCCTGACGACCTCCTGCGCGGTGTCGTATTCAACGAGGAGGAGGCACTGGGGACATGTGCTATCTTGTCAAGCTGTTACATGCATAATATCCAAGTAACCAAATGTCTGCAGCTCCCAAACCAGCAAAGGGCCCTCCTTAACACAGCATTTGGCCTCCCGATCTAGAGTATTGGCTACCCTATGCATAGAAGTGACCTCATTACCCAGAAAATGGGTCTAATGATGCAGCAATAGGCCTTCTAGGCTCGACTTATAACTTTTCAGCTATGTTATATGGCTTCCTCGACCTGTGTTTTGGTACTCCACGGCTAGCTACAATGCTTATAGCTCGGGAAAAAGGGGCCTCCCAAACTGCTGAGGGGGGGGGGGCAAAAACACACTTACCTGTCGGCAGTGTGGGGGGGGGGGGGGCAACTCCCACGCTGCGCGGCCCCTGGCTGTGGGGATCCATGGTTTGACTCTGTTCCTGGGCCTTGGATTTGCCAGTCACTGGCGCAACACGCGGCCGATTGCGGGACGCGCCAGAATTACGCATTCAGACACAGTTGTCAGGCGACACAGGCGACACAGGCGCTGACACAGGCGATGCATATCTACCCCCCTGTTCCCATCCTCCCATTCGTTAGCGGGTTGGATGTGGTGTATACTATGCGGCAATCAGTGCATAAATACCCACAGTAGCCCTGGCGTGAGTAAAAAGTCAGCCGTAAGTGCAAACTGCGGAGATGGCTGTCGTGCCTCCAGCCATGTTTGCAAACTAACTTTGTTCTGTTATACATTTACGGTTTTTCATGGTTTGCATGCGTGGTTTTGGGTCCAGAGTGTCCGTTAAGCATAGCTTGTTGCGTATACCTTAAACCCACCACCCAAGTTGGGCGGTTTAGTTCAACGAATAACTGCCTCCGCTGTTTTGCCATACAAGAATGCGATGGGTTTTACGTGCCGCACAACCTTGCGGTCAGTTGGCCAGTTGCCAGCTGACATTTCTGTTTCACTCGAGTCAAACAATGTGTCCGTTTTGGGCCTCGTGCCTTGTGCCGCTTTGGGGCTCGTGCCCTGTGCCGCTTTGGGGCTCGTGCCCTGTGCCGCTCGATTAGAATTCCAGCATTTTCCCCCTAGACCACGGAGACGACAGTTTGTAATCCAGGGCCAATTTTGAACTACTCACACGGACTTGTGTGCACGTATGCGCTGGTTGCCGTACAGCATCACCACCTCACTGCCGTAGTCAGCACACCAACTGGATACTGGCGGAAATGATTGTAGGATTTCCTTCTTCCTACTCAGGCTCGTTTATGGATTTCGTTGGAAGAGCAGAGGGTGGTTGAATATGCATTCAGGCGACATATATTTTTCTACGTTTTGCAAACCCGAAAGCACTAGAAATTGTTTTTTAAAACTATAATCGTTCTCAAGACTCTCCTGAAAAGGGGGCTCTATAAAGCGTGGTATATATCAAAATGCGTTAAAGATATCATATTTCTTGATGGATTCCCTCAATTTAAATACTGTAATTTATACAACTATAACCATCGTTGAGCAGATAACAGCATGAGCTTGCCAAAGCCGGCTCTGCCTTTGATGAAGATTTGTTTCTTGAGTAGCTAACAATCAAATCAATAACGTTAGTTTTTGCCCAATCATGTAACATGACTAAATACACACCTTTGCAAACATAAAAGTGGAGAACATTTTGTTTTGCTTTATGGGGGGACTCCTTAGGCGCTCTTGTATGCATTGAAGCAAAAAAAAACCACACTTGGTTCCAATCCTGTTTAACTATTAACCACTGGCATCTCTACATTCGGTTCTTCTTGGCATTTAACGACGCATTCCACAGCTTAGGTCATTTAGCATCGAAGCCTCTCATGCCCCTTACTGCGAGAGGCAATGCAACTCCCGGCCGGCTGCTAGGCTCAAAGCCCATAACCTACCATCGTGGGATGAGCCTCTCCAAAAAAGATTCATTTTTCTTTATATATATATATATATATATACCAAAACTGTTAAAAAACAAAACTGTAGTTACTACCGTGTGAAATTGTTTTGTTAAAAAATACTGTCAGGTGAAAACTGTGTTACTTTGGGACCTCTTAGGAAACCCGAGTTTGAGGTGTGCATATCTGTCCATAACATAATATTTTAGCCACGCACCAGATGGGTACTTGGATAATTAAAAGGCTCATCATTCAGCCATGTTGCTAAGTATGCTTTTTGGAGGGGGGGACTTTATCCAGTAATTATCCTGATTTATTCAGTGATCAACAATCCCATTTGGTTTCAACACGTCACTTCCTCCAAGCAATCATCTGTTTGTCTCTGAGAACCAGCTTATCTTCAAGCTCATCAGTCCCTTCCAAGGCGTCATATCCTGATAATGTAGCTTAACCTAATGTTTCCAATGTTTCGAAATGACTTTTTATTTCGTGATGACCTTTTTATACATCAGAATTAAAACATTACCGTCGCCTTTGTCATTGAACGACTAATTAGGTCATTCAGTTATGTCTATGAGCACTGCATATTGTTTGAAATTTTAGTGGAAACATATTGCAAGGGAGTGGGCTTACTTGCTGATTGCCGGTATGTTGTACATTGCCCTGAGCTCTGTTGGTGGTTTGGCAGCCAAAGTCACCATCAGCGTCCTCTGTGTATTGGTCAAACTTTTCTGAAGCAACTTAAGGAGCGCCACAAAATTTTCCTGGAAACACAAGCATTCCAAGGAGTACATTGGGGCTGTTGTAGGTATTTGTGCACTGACTGCCGCATATTATACACTGCAGCCAGTCAGCCAACAAATGGGGGAATGGGAGGAGGGTGTAAATGGGGTAGAACATTCTCTATATTCAATGTAATACAAGGCGCGATGACGCAATCACACAATAACATATGAGCAGCATCTTTACTAAGTAGAGAAGGTATGCTCTTTTAGAGCAGCTTTTGCCACTTTATAAGTGAATTTATTTTATCACATCTAATGTTTACTTAAATGTCTTCAAATGTGAATCATGTCCTTTAAAGGCATCGAGAACGAACGAGAAAAAACTCAACCCAAGACCTGTGAACATGGGCTTTCTATAATAACGGATCGCCAGTGTTTAATTGCCAATGTTTTGAGTAAGTGCTTTAGGTACTTACATCTCATGGTAACTTTGTACCATTGCACTCTCATCCCGCTGATGATACGAAATGTATCAAAACGTTGACGAATTACCTAGATGTCAGCGACTGTTGTCCTCGCAATGAAACTTTGTTACATGTGATATATATGTATATAAACATATACCTAAATATATATATATATATATATATATATATATATATATATATATATATATATGTATACATATATGCTGCCCTTGCCATTAATTTTTTATTACATTTTATATACAAACATATATATATATATATATATATATATATATATATATATATATCCATATATAAACTAATCCCTAATCATTCGCTTATTGTTCTATTTCCAAAGCCCAAACTCGGTATTATGAGTCAGAATTTTTATTCCGTACAACCATGGACCTTTAATAAACCAAGACGTCCTGGTTTTAAGATGTTGTCAAGAAACATGAGTTTTATTGCCACTGACAGTCATCATAAGACCTCTAAGCTCATAATGTCGAAAGTCCAGGAACACAAGGCCTTTCTTGCATACATTAAGCTTAAGCTTGGCTCCGACTCGGACCAGAATCGGCGTTTGTTCCATCTGATTCGGCTTTAGTTCCATGTAATTCGAAGTTATTTTCACTCAGTTCGGATTTAGTTACATTTGATTCGGCTTTAGTTCCATGTCATTCGGAGTTAGTTTCACTCGGTTCGGATTTAGCTCCATTTGATTCGGCTTCAGCTCCATGTAATTTAGAGTTAGTTTCACTCAGTCGCATTTAGTTCCATTTGATTCGGCTTTAGTTCCATGTAATTCGGAGTTAGTTTCACCCAGCTCGGATTTAGTTCCATTTGATTCGGTTTTAGTTCCATGTAATTCGGCGTTAGCTTCACTTAGTTCGGATTTAGTCCCATTTGATTCGGCTTCAGTTGCAGTTTATTCGGCTGTGGTTACACTTAAGTTCGCATTTATTTCAATTTCATTCTGTTTCGACAACTAATTCATTTGTTCACAATCAATCGCAGATCTGTTACAGAATGCCACAGAAGCAGCTGACGAGCCAGCCATTATTTTGTGCTCTATCCTAATATTTTGGGACATAAATTGATAATTATACAACCTGTTTGTGTGGACAGCAATGTTTTCACGGATGTACGCACGTATAAGTAGAAACATGAGCAGATACACATTACAGTCAAATCGCTATAGGTGTATCGCATTCAGCCAGGTGAGCGACGTCATGCATGTCGCTGAACCTGGAAGATTTTGACACGTCTTAATCGGAGGAATGGGACATGCGTAATGGCTCGCATACGCATAATGCTTGACAGCATGCATATCCTGTGTTTGCTTAAATTAGTTTTGAATATGGTGTACCTCTGGGCAATGCCTAAAGCATACAGATTGCAGCTGTGAACTTACCGAAAGTCATGTCGAACATTTTACCTTATCATGTGACGGTCTGCCATCCCGCGCTGGGTACTGCCAGTCCAGGTAAAGTCCATCGAAATTGTATGTTGCGCCGCACTTGCAACAAAGTCTTCGCGAAACATAGGAGATGAAGCCATCTACAAAGGGCAATTCTTTTTCAATTCCAGTGGCATAGCGTAATATGTCGTTCAAGAATTGCAAATGTGTGTGAGGCTACCGGAATTTTAAACACAAATTGGTGCGTTTTTCAGACACTGTTTTGGGATGAGAGCCCTTAGCGAATATGCAGTCTGTTGCAAAGACCATGACCTCTTGTTTCTTCATTTCATTTAAATTGCGAAAACGAAGGATTTCTGAGACTGGAGAGAGAACGGTGTGGTGAGATGAAATGTAGTGGCGAAAACTTTCAATTATTTTATCTGAGCTATGATAAAAAAACATCCAGTTTCGTAAGAGTGCAACAAACATAACATGAATGCATGGAAGTGGACGCCATGACCTTGGTGGTCATTCCGAGAATTGGTGATATTCGTGTCCGTTTGCTTTCCCTGGCATTACTTTTGAGCGAGTTGTTACAACAACTTAAAATAAGCAGTGCGCCAACGGAAGCAACAGAGCTATGTTGTGCTGGAGTTCGTAAGAGAAATATATGCATATATATGCACACATATATACATGTTTTGCGGGATTTCATGATAAAAATATACATACATGCAAATATATAAGCACATATATATATATATATATATATATATATGCATACGTGTATATGCACATCATAGCAAGTCACTAGGTAATCAACTGATTAAATTTAATTAAACTGAATGTACTGATAGACTCTTGCTGACCATGTGACGCTAGGAAACATCCACAATTTCTTTTTCCCTGAGAACGGTGTGGAAGTCCTGAGTATGGTGTACGAACATATTCTTCAGGGGTAGTCAGGGCGTCTGGGGGTAGGATGGCGAACATAGAACACATAGAGATGGACAATTCAAAACAGCCAAACAGTAAGCCAAAAAGAAATGTGGGGAAAACTCAGGTGCTCCTATGCAAATGTAAGAAGCATCAGAAACGTGTTTGGCGAGCTCCACCCTCACATGCTGGAAGAAAATCTAGACCGTGTAGGTATCACTATATCAGGGACCGATGGGCACCTTTTTGGGGACAGTTTGCAGGAATTTGGAGTATCTGGTTGCAATGTGTTTACATTTCATAGAAAAGAGAAAAAAGATGAAATACTTATATATGCCACGCAGAATATGAAATGTGACATTGTAGACAGTATGAAGAAAAGTGATCGAGTGGAATCCATTTGGATGGATTTGATTATGCCAAAAAGTAGTAAATTACGTATTGGAACTTTCTACGGGCCTCCAAATAGTCGCTAGGATGAGGACACAGATATATGTAAAGAGATCAGCCGACGTGTGAGTGGAAAATGTGTAGTGTTGAGAGATTTCAACGTCACGGCCTGGAACGTACATTTTGGCCAATTGCCAAGTAGTCACACAAATACTTTTTCTTGTTTTAAAGCAAATTCTGTTCAGCAGCTGGTTCGAAAACCCACCAAGGGAAAACAGTTTTAGATCTTGTTATGACTAATGATGAAGGGTTGGTAGATACGTTGACAGTAGGTGCGGCACTGAGATAGTGACCATGATATGGGGAGGTTTTCATCGTTTCTGGGTTATTTAAGTAAAAGTTATCATACTATTCCAAATTTTGGCAGGGGTAATTTAAAAAAACTTACATCCTTTCTTGCTGGTTACCAGTGAGAAGATTTATTAACTGGGTTCACTGCACATCAGATGTGGGAAGTGTAAAATGATATTTTTGAAGGACGGGAAAGGATCATTCCTTTCAGAAAAATGCGAGAAAATAGCACAAATAAACCCTAATGGCTGACACAGGGAGTTTTCAATTTCATTACAGTGAAGGAGGCATATGATAGGCAAAAAGTGCGAGGCACAGGAGGCACCAAGGCAGTGCAAAGGATTGCTACAACGAAGCTAAAAAACGTAATCAGGGTAGCCAAAGGATTGCCAGAGTTTGCACCAGCAGAAGTTTGCTCAGGCGATGTTAGAAATGTTTTTAGCTACCACAAATTCAAATCTAAGAGATCCTCCGTCGGCCCCCTTGAGGAAGATTAGAAGTCGCTAGTGGAGGCCGGGATATTATTATATTATATTATTTTTATATTATATATTGTAGATGCTCTTAGTAAGCAGTTCTCTTCAGTGTTTACAAAAAAGGCTATGCGTCATCCCTCTGAAAAGCTAAAATCTGATCGATGGCAGTCTTATAGACTTGACGGTGACCGAGGCTATATAAAGGAAAGCTTGAAGGAAATCAAGGCTAATAAGGCGACCGGACCTGACCAGATATACGGTATAGTGTTGAATGAAGGCACTAGTGTTAAAATCTTAAGTGTCCAAAAACACAGCATATATGGACGGAAATAGGCTGAGATTGCAGACGTTTTCCAAAAAAACAACCAAAAATACGGATCTCGTAGCGAAAAACAACCCGACCAGGACAGAGATGTTGAGGCGCACCAATGTAGTATGCAAATGTCTCTGGTTATGTGTTGCTCAACAAAGATTGTAGTCTTCGTTTCGTGATATACATATACATGGACCACGGAACGACTCGTATATTTATTTGCGTGTGTGCGCGTGCGCGTGAGCAGCCTGATAGCGATCATTATAACTTACTTCGGAATATTTTTTGGAGGCTTCGTCTTTCCCTCCGACTGCTAGCAAGGCAACGCCCGTTTTCTCAGAATGCACATGTTCTGTGAACTCCCTGAAAGCTCCTGTGGAAAGCCGTGGCATTATGATATAGCCCACTTGGTGTCTTGCAGTATTCACCTCACCTCAGATTTCGTTCTGGACCATTTGCTTTTTGATGCGGTATTAATAAGGTTCACTGCCCACTTTACATGAGCAGAAGACTTGGCACGCTTTCATCCTTATGCCTTACGACTATAACAGGCATACGCACGAAAATCCATTCAGGGCAACAAATCACGGTAGCATATGTCATTCACACAAATGACCGCTGCGCGGGAAGCGAAACCCATGACATATAAAAAATATGACGGACAATGCAGGAGCCACACTACAGAAGGCATGCTGCTCAGTTTTCAGTGAGAAGAAAACATAGACATAAACCCCGAATACAAAGCACCAGGTGCTGGCCGATCGGTAGGACCAGTTCACCGTATTTTATAAGCCCAAAGGAAGCATTGGTTAGCGGGTATTCGTCAAGGAAGAAACTCAGACACATTCGCGCACACGCACGCGCTCACACTAGCGTGTGCCTTTTGGAAACATCATGGAAGTACGGAGCTGATTTTACTTGATATGCTTTTTTTCGTACCAGATAGCTTTTTTGCGGATGGAAGCTGCTTGCAATGATTTTCACGCACCGTTTCCCCATCAGTAAAAGCTCGCTCCATACCTGCTAACTGGCTTCAAAGCTCAGGAAGCACATCGCTCATTTCGTCCCACTCATGCCGGCTGATTTGGCTTATCTTACCGTGTCCGTGTTCGGGATCGGGATTCTGCTCATCTTACCGTGTCCGCCTTCTCTGGGGTCCAGATCAATTAGCGGATTCAGTGAGGTGATAGTGTAGCTCGTGGGTCTGATGCCGGCCGCACCATATACGAGGTGGGTGCAGAGGCTGGTGCGGATGTCACTGATGGTGAGGCGTCCTGCACCAACGCGACTTATGCCCTGGCTGGAGTAGTAGAACACCACATTGTATGGTTTTCCTGTGCATGTGACTGAGAAAATGAGGACATGAAGAAAGCCCGGGTCAGTGAGATGGGAAAGATAGCCATGGAAATATTGACAAACTGTCAAAAGACTTGGATGAACTCACGATGAACAGTGCATGTTGAGTAAAAAGTACGTACCAGGACTGTTCACGGAACAACGCTCAGACGTTAATCAAGACGACACAGCGTGTTCACAGTGACATGGCAAAAATAAACGATCACCTGGAATGATTCCGCTACATAGCAGAAGTGCGGCCCACGCAGCGGCCTGCCATTGCACTGGAGACACCCTGGAAGCATAAAGGCGACGTTCCCTGGGCATGTCCCGGCTACATGTTAGTCAAATGCGTGGGCAGGGTAAGAGCCGTTGTCACGCAATCCGAAGTTAAGTGAATTCGCCCTCTATTATTTCTGAAACAAAGGCATCCCGCGTTTGGGCTGTTTGCGTGTTCAGTCATCGGCGTTGGATTTGTCAACGATTGCACACTGCTTTTTCGTCCTTTTGATGTCCCGTTTTTGCCCTATTGCCTTTCGGATGAATCCCCGAGTCATGGTTCCCTAATTCACTGGCTGCTCACGCTTATGACCGCAATAACCGATACTGATAGTGTACAACCAGATTTACGTAAGCGAGCGCACATGTAGCATAATGTTGGTAGATAAAACGCGTAAGCGCCATCAAGCAACGAAAACAAATCATTTGGACTTCACCTCAGCATTCCAGAGAACAGTGGCGCCTGAGCAGTCCTGCGTTCGGCAGAGCGATAGGAGGGTGGTGCGCTCTCCGATAGCAGCTGTCAAGAGGGTGGTGCGCTCTCCGACGGCTGCCGTGATGAAGGTGGTGCGCATTCCGCCAGCAGCTGTGATGAGGGTGGTGCGCTCTCCGACGGTTGCTGGGGTGAAGGTGGTGCGCTTTCCGACAGCAGCTGTGGTGAGGGTGGTGCGCTCTCCGACAGCAGCTGTGATGAGGGTGATGCGCTCTCCGACAGCAGCTGTGATGAGGGTGATGCGCTCCCCGACAGCAGCTGAGGTGAGGGTGGTGCTCTCTCCGACAGGCGGTGCTTGCGTCTGCCCCCACGGCTGGTGTCCGGTCCCCCCAGTCCCCGCACCAATGGATCCTGCATGGTTCCCGATAGTGCAATCAGTTTTGCAGGAAATCTCGGCAAGATTTCGCGCCGTCCGGCGAAAGCGCGCGATAGCCAGCGCTAATACCGCAAAGCCGATGCGAGTTTCAAACAACACAAACCTTGTTTGTCCAAGTTCGCAACGCCGCTAATTGCCCAGATAAGCTGGCTCGCATTATGTTGGGGTTGTATCTCGCAACTTTGTGTGTGGTACGTTATTTCGACCAGTCACACCTTCTACAAGTTTGGCAAACACCTTCTGGGCCATTAGTTTACCGTGCCATCTGCATAAATGATCAATCGCTTCTTTCGCGCTTGCGCGGTGTGAACGGAGACGGAGCGCTACATTTGTTTCGCCGGTGAACGTGACCTGAGCCGGTCACCCGCCTCCTTATCAGCAGTAGGGTGCTTACAGGCTTACAGGGCATGGATGTATGTATGGACGTCTAAAACACTCCAACATAACATCGCTATATCGAGTGTCGAGTCGATAAAGTTAGGAGGTGAGACATGTTAAAAAAGATACTAGTAGCAACAATCACACGTGGGTAGATCATACACACACACAC
>NW_023596746.1:20320548-20516356 GCF_011947565.3 Pollicipes pollicipes
CCCCCCCCCCCCCCGAACCCCAAAACCCCCTACTCAAATCCCGTAGCGCCAATCCTGCCACAGTCACAGCGCAAGGGACAAACAAGAAATGGCGGCTTGTTTTTAAAGACTTGACATGTTTTCCCCGGACCCAGTCACTCGTCTTCTTGACTCCGTCGTCCCTGTTCCCCCGTGCCCCCGTGTAGTACGATGACGTCTGGAAAGGTTTCAGTGTCTGTGGCGTAGCCACAGATGGAAGACCATCCCATTGTAACTGCAAGCAGTTCACTTACTGCGCGGCAAAACGACGGCCGCCCCAGTCCCGCAGATGCCGTGCGCTGGACGTGTCGCACGTGCGCGCTGTGTGGTCCTCCGACATGCCTTGCGCCAGCAGGCTGGGTGGGACGCGATGAACGTGCTGACGTACGGCTACCACGGCGCTGGGAGTCCGTCACCGGGCTGAACGCGCCCGCTTTTCACCTCGGCCGAGGACGAGCAGCACGGCAACAGCGACAAGATGTGGTGGGTTGCTTCCCAGAGCTGCGGGAGGCACCGGGAACAGAGATAGCCGCCCACAGAGCGGGTACAGGTGTCAAGACCAGGTGTCGCCCGGAAAGCGAGACGTGCCGCCCTCTTAAAAGGAGTGTCCCAACTTTGGGACAGGTTTCAAAACATACTCTAGTGAAACCCCAGGACAGTTACGCCTAATGATAGCGCTGGCTCTTTGTAATAACACTGCACTGCGCCTCTTCCCTGCAGTCACGAGTACTGTGCCCATGACAACCACCGTGCACACCTCCACTGATGCGAATTAAGCAACGTTTGTGTTTGGTTCAGCAGTAGGGTCTGGTACGGAGGAGCACATTGCTTAACGTTTGAACCAGTGCGGCACGCGGGTCAAGTGATACTTCTACTCCCAGGCCGAAATGCGCCCCCGAAAAGGGCTACCCTGGTAATCGCCAATGGGGAGAAATCGAAGCCATAGCATTGCGCTTCGCTTGATTCGCGGGGCAATAGCTTCATGGTTGCATATCTTTTTTCTGAACCGAGTGCTTCAAGCTTGCTGCTTCAAGCTTCAGACTGGTATTGGCTGATTGAATCTACGCGTCTGTTGTAACACATAGTCAAAGGAAACAAAATGTGGAACCGTAACGCTATTCCATAATCTGTAACCGTACTGTGGTATCTTAACACGGACATCACCGAGCTGATCCATGATATTTAATTTTGTTAAGCATGCTGCAAAGCAGCACATACGCTCGTCCTATGTGCTTACATGCTGCCAATGAGGGCGCATGCTATTTAGTCAGGAGAGAAGAGAAAGGGCAGGAGAGAGAGAGAGAGAGAGAGAGAGAGAGAGAGAAGAGAGGAGAGAGAGAGAGAGAGAGAGAGAGGAGAGAGAGAGAGAAGAGAGGAGAAGAGAGGAGGAGAGAGAGAGAGAGAGAGAGAGAGAGAGAGAGAGAGAGAGAGAGCCAGCGGCAAGCACGTGTGACCCCTGACTCGTGCCGCTGACCTTTCAGGACGCCACCGTGCGCTATTACATCGAGCAGGGCGCGCGACCGAGTAAGCTCATGATGACCGTGCCTTTCTTCGGTGTCGGTTTCCTGCTGAGAGAGATTGGCTGCCGCGGCCTGTACGCGCCGGCAGGAGGCATGACGCCTTCGTGCGCCGTCACCAGAGAGCGCGGCGTCTGCGGCTTTGGAGAGGTGGGCGGACCCGTGTTCGGAGGGACGAGTGCAACTGGAGACGATCTGCAGGCAGGTTTAGATAGGATGGGATAGGATCGGCGCTTACGTTTATCGACTGTTAGTCATGTCGCCTATGCTTCGCTATGCTATGGGATTGCTATGACCACGACGAATTGCCTGCAAGGGAAAGCCAGCGAAGTGCGCAATGGGTCCCTTCTGCGCGTGTGCTGGAAAAGCATGCACGGATGTTTTGAAAAGCACGGATGTTTTGATGTTGTTGACGACGATTTTTGCCTTTCAGCGTCTACATCATTTTGCTCAGGATATTTGTATGTTTCAGTTATGCAACCTTTATCTGCCCCGCTACCCGTGGCTTCAGACATACCTGCATGACAGGAAAGCCACGTTTGCAAGCTGGCGAAACGTTTGGATAGGTTTCGACAATGAAAGGGCGATGCAAGAGAAGGTAACCAACTGCTGGATGATTTATCAAGAGA
This sequence comes from Pollicipes pollicipes, assembly GCF_011947565.3. NCBI lineage: Eukaryota > Metazoa > Arthropoda > Thecostraca > Pollicipedomorpha > Pollicipedidae > Pollicipes > Pollicipes pollicipes. The sequence goes on from NW_023596746.1 coordinate 20,322,713, forward strand.
CGAGAATCCTACAGCATCGCAGGGTCGTTAACCCTGGTGAAAAGCAAAGCGCCATCAGTAAAGGCTTTCCACAGAGAGGAACTCGTGAACAGAAAAGCAAAAGAGGGAACCGAAAAGTTGATCACAAGCTCTGTGGTAGATATACTCCGGCACACGTACTCCATCGCACAAGCAGTTGAATTGCTCGCATCGTTCTATACCCAGTGTATTTTGAAAATGTAGCTCTCACGTGAAAAACAATGGAAAGGTAATGTCTACGAAAGGTAACTTCTAATTCACGATTGATTTATAAGTGCGAACGTAACAGAAGCAATGAAAGAACACAACAAAACACCAATAATGTGAGGTGGCAGCATGGTAAAGATGCTGGACATGCTACTCATCATCTGATCACCGCGCTCAAAAACTCTTCGACGCATAACCAGTCGGGGCTATGACATGGGCGCATAAACACAGGGTAAGAGTCCAATGTCACGCAGCGTTTTTTGTGCCAATGAAATTGGATGACATAAAACATGTGACCTGAAGCAGGAAAATTATAAGAACCGCAGATGAAACAGCCAGCCTGTCAGTCAGTAAGTCGAAACAAAATCATATCTTTGTCACCGAGTCTGTTCTTAGAGAGAGGGAGAGAATTCTCGCGCCGGCGTAGTGGAGCACGTGGCCATGCTTCCCACTACAGAGCCCTCCATCATGATTGGCTTTTGCTGCTTGTAGTTGTTATGAGTAAACCATCTATAGTAAAGCTTTATGTGACATCGCTAAGGCGATCATGGTTTGGACAGATCCGTGCATACTTCTTTCGCATTCTAGGAGGGGAGAGCGAGCTTATATTGTTGGAGTGTTGTTTAGAATAGCCCTCCCACCTTACGCGCTCGTAAAGTAAATGTTGAGTTTTCATGTGAAGGGCACATGGAGCGGCCATAGCCACGAGACATTAAAAAAACTGACCTTGTCACTTGACGGGCTTGTGTTGGCAGCGGCCAGAGTGCCTGCTGACAGTTGTGTGATGAGCCGGCTCCGGGGCGTTCATTGATGGTTGCGCGTCTGATGACGCTGAGCCACACCTGACCGCCTTTTCTGCCGGCCCAGGCGCGGTACATCCGGCTGCACGGGCTGGCCGGCGCAGTGGCCTACTCTATCGACTTGGATGACTTCCATGGATTTTGCTCGCAACGAACGCGCAGCAACACCTTCACGCTGCTGACTGAGTTGTGGTACCAGCTGAACCGGCCGGTGATTTCGACCACCGCAGGTAGTACCGCTTTGACGTCTCAAACAACTATGGTCGGAGCAACACCGACGGACGCGACATCCAGCACATTTGAGATAGAACGTTTTCCTAAGCAATCGGGTGGAAACAATCCTTAAAAAGCCTTGCATAGCCATAGCTAGCCGGTGTCCAGCTACTGGCGCGCGGCAGAGACTGTGCTGTGCGCAGCAGACAGTTGTCACTTACGGCGCTTCCGTGGCACGTCCAGACCTTTTGCGCCGTTCCTGCCACTCGCAAATCAGTTGTGCCAGGATCCTAAGTGATACAAATATACGCACAATTGATACAAATATACAAATATACGTATGAACACGGGACGCAGCATTGTTACGAGCCCGGCCTACAGTGGCAACGCTTTGCCCCAGCATTGATTCAAGCGCTGAGTGATTTTCCTTGTAGCTATTGGCCGTAGGCATGACCGCGTTTCTGTCACCTTCATATCATGATGCAGAAATAAAAACGTGACAGATGACAATGGCACGTCATAATGTGTATGCCTTTCGACGGCAACGGACCTCCACGGATACTGGAGAAGAACGTGTGACGTGGTCCCCAAAACTTTATTATAAGTTTTGAATATTCGACAGGAGTTTTGTCACGCGTTTACCAGCCTAAAACAACGGTAAATAACGGCGTAATAGTAACCCACTTGGCCATTGCACACATCTGTAAAAATTAACACAATTTCCTCCTGAGGGGACCAGGAAATTTCGTGACAGCGTTTAATAGTTTGACCTGCTATATGTAGTGTTCCTATAAGACAGATGTGTCGGGTTGCTGCTAAAGCTTCCCAACTCTGTTCTTTCATTTCAGGGTGCCCAAAACTTAGGTAGAAGTCAGGCCCAATCAAACACAGGCTCCTTTTAAATCACAGACAATGGATGGTGTCTTAGATGGAAGTTTTACAGCCGGGGGGTTTATGTTCGCAGTTTTAGGAAATTTAGTCTACAAGGCCGGACCAACAAGGGCTGTCATGGATATGTTGATGCCGTGGACTGAGCCATGATGATCAACCACATTGATCGTCAAAGAAATTGCTTAACTGAGTGATATGCAACGCTGACACCTCTAGACAGCTGTTCTATGCCGGCAGCCTTGATAATAGATACAGGCTAAGGTGAAGCTGTATTGGATCCGCATGAACAGCTGGGATCATTACGACAAAAAGGGCAACTCGTGTAACAAGTTGAAGTCTGCTGATTTCCCAACGTACAAAACCGTAACACTGATGAAAGCAGTTGCGCGCTGCTCTGCGAGTATGTTGAAAGAAAATCATGTGACAACGTGCAAACCAGATTTTCATCTGTATATCAATAAATCACTCGTATTAGGGGTAAAACGTGGCACGCGTCTCAAAGGGAATGCTTCACATTTGAAAATATTGAAGTAAGCATCAGACGTGATGAAACAAGCTTAGTTATAATTCTTAGTATGCTTTTTGAGTGGAAAAGACTGTTCTAGACAGCACAATGCTGCTGTTGGGGTAAATATGTTCGTCAGTGCGTCCTGGTTTGATCACGTCATCGTACTTTGCACAACATTGATTGAGAGCCGGTTGACGGCCAATAAATCTGGAAATCGTGCTTACGAACACAAGATATGACCACGTCGACGATTATATTTTTTGGGCCTTGATCACCGCATGGGTTATGGAGCGACAGGATTTTTATAACGTAATTATGACGTCATGAATGCCAAGGTGACTTTGAAATACTCTCTCCAAAATACTATCCCAATTTTCGCAGGCGTGGAGCTCAAAACTAGAGGCGTTATGGCTTAAGAAGCGCAGGATTGTAAACAGCACCGAAAGATCTTCAAGACAGCTATTTCAAATCAAAACCCCGTATACATATGGAACACTTCTTTTAGCACGCACCCGGGTGGCCAGTTGAATACCCTTTGCTGATGAGGGAATCAATTTGAGCCCCCCCCCCCCCTCTCCGGGGTCTAAAAAACTAAGGTAGCTAGGAACATGAGATACACATAGTAGATTGGCTTGTACGTGGACTTACTTGCGTCAAAATTTGAGGTTCCTAGGTAATGACCTTGTGGCCAGATAAAGTCAAACGGGGCCAAATTTGAGAATGGTGTCTCAAGTGCCTTCAGACCTCCTCATGCAACCGCCGTGAAGCTAAATACCTGTTCTTAGCCAAAAGATCGATGAGATCACTGACCTTGTTTGACCTTTATATGGTCAAGGTGGCCAAGTTTCTACCAGATTGCTCCTATTTTGCCCTTCGAATAGGCGTCAGGGATAACGCTAGGTGGTATGCTCCGGAGAACAAAATGTTGACCTGGGTCATTTTAGGTCACTGACCAACTCTGATCATAAAAAAGGCCGTGGAACATGCCTCCTGCGGTCCCTGTCATTAATGAACTCGAAATGAGCACTCAAAGCTATTCCATAAAACCAAGCTCTCCAGCAAACAATCAAACTAGTTTTGAGCTCGTTCCGACCTTCTATCTGACCATATGTTACTGAAAGTTAATATGATTATAAATATAACTTTTTATTGACAAAGAACCTGAAGTATCAGATGTATATGGCTTTGTGTAACGCCCCATAGGTCAGGGAACTTACAAGGCACATCTAATTTTTGCATCAAAGGATCCGCTATTCAATTATAGGAACGCAAAGTTTGGCGCAGCCATTCCGGAAAAAACCTTCGGGAGGGGGGGGGATTAATTTAATCTCCACCTGAGCGCGTGTTAACGTGCGCACTCCAGGTAACATCATGCAAAACCATTTTCGTGATGACGGATCTTCTTTGTGCCTTTTAAACATGTACCGTCATCACTGAAAGGCAGAAATGTACTATAAGCTATAGTTCGCACTGAGATCTGCTCGACGGTTACTAGGATAACACTAGCTAGTATGAGTGACGAGACTGTTTGAGGTGGCGTCAGTGTTCGTTATATCTCCGTTTCTCCAGTGTTCGGTATAGCGAGGCGTATCTCGCAATCCCAGGGCTGAATCACATCAGCTGGGGATTGCTCGGTTTCCACGTGCAGAGCCAGGTTCCATTGTTGTCCAGCCTCACCTAGGTGCTTACATGACCACTACAGACTCTGCTTTACGCAAATGCGGAGAGTGAAAAATTAGCGTGTCAGCCCGCTCTTTGCAACGCCTTTCAACGGATAATGCCAAATGCAGATGGGAATAAGCCGGAGTAAGTCGACGGATGCAACGCAACGTACCGAACACACGCTTCTCATTTACTTTTAGCAAACATGAGCATAGTGGCGAACATATTTCAGGTCAACAGTATCCCCCTTGTTGTTACATATGGGCAGCCAATCATTGTTCCGAGGGTGTAGCCTCTTGACTGAAGCGAATTGCGCGGGTCATGAGCGGACCACGTGATATGTCGTAGCTGTCATTACCTTCATCCGCGTGATAATTTTGGCAACTGCAAGTTACCGCAACACAGCTGCGAATGTCACTTGCTGCAGCTTCACCCGTCGAACCGGCTGAAACAAATGTGTTCTGATACGAGTGTACTTTGTGATCGCTGGTTGGCGTAATTATTGGCGGGAGGCGTTAATATTGTCCAAGGTACAGAATGCCCAAAGACACAGAATGTCCAAAGTACCGAATGTCCAAGGTACAGAATGTCCAAATTTCATAACGTCCAAGGTACACAATGTTTAAGATGAGAAATAACTTCCGTGGAAGGGGCCCGTTTCGTAATGCCCAATATACAGAATGACCAGAATTTCGCTGCCCCAGGAGGGACAATGTTAAAATGGACGAATAATCTTGGAAGCTGGGTAGCCTTATATGCCAGATGACAGGTGAGTCGAGTAGGCAACAATATGCACCAGCGAGAAACAGCTCTAGATGCATATCTAGCATAACAGCCATGCCATTGGAATAAAGAGAGATAACAACCTCCATCCCTACCCCCCCCCCCCCCCCCTCCCGCCGGTCATCGGCGTCGCCTTCCACAAAAAGTTCCCGAAGAACACCCTGAGCTTGGCCCCCAACTTTTTGAAATGTTCCTACGCCTTTGACTGAGGCATATATGACAAGTTTGATGAAGTTTTTATGACAGTCCTTTTTCTATCGATTTCGGCAAAGAAGCTTGGCATGACCTAGTTCCATGAACGAAAACGCGCAAATGTCATCGGCGTGTCGCTGTGCGATCATGGTTTGACATGTCTTATAACTGGAAGAAAAGATGGATCCAGACATAGCACAAATAATAAAGTCCAGCAGGATTATAGTTCAGATACTACCGCTACACGTGAAAACACAAAACGTGGCAAATAATGCCACAACCTGCAGGAATATTCCGTTTCCAGAATGAACAGGGTCGGTACAGTGAGCGTAATCGAGGAAAACTTCATAGCATATCATTCTTCGGTATTACACCAACGAAGTGCTTCCTGACTGTTTCCAAGAACCATCTCACAGATTTGACAATAGCCTGGTGCTCTTCGCAAACTCAGTGCACAACTTGAACGTATAGCTATAGGTGATAGCCGTGCACCACCCCTAGCTCTAGCATTTGTTTTCATTCATCTGTCTTTCCAAATGAGGCTTAAATCAAGGTTGTACATCAGATGTATTGACGAAATTTGTTTCATCGGTGACTAGGAAACTGACTGGTTAGATTTCTTTGGTAAAATTAGAAACGCCACGCCAACATGTCTGTCATACCGGTACAGAGCGCCCAATAAAGTTGATTGCTTCTTCGACGCCTAATTTGTAGTACCGCTAGATGGGACCTACACCACAGGAATACTCTTCAAGCCCATGGTTACCCGATTATACTACACTTCGCGTCGGCACGCGCATGACTAAGCAACAAACAGCCATGAAATCTCTTAAGAGCGTTGCGCGTTTCTTCTGGCCTTCAGCCGTGTGAGCGTAATGTGTTTGAAATGGAATTAAATGGGAAGTGCTCCTTGTTTTCCATGACGATAAATATCCGTCAAAACGAGTGTCCGGTACCGTTTGTATTGCGCCTCCTCGATGCGATTCCTCTTCGCACCCATAAAGAAGCCGTGAAAAGGTGAAGCAAACGCATTCTGCATATGTGGAGCACATCTTTATAGATGACGCACGTGAGGACAGGGATATACCGCGCTACCACTGCACAACGAAATGATTACACACGGGGGCAGATCCAGCACTTCGTGAAGGGGGGGGGGGGGCACGTAATATTGTGGTGCCCGCTAGAGTCGAGTCGGTGCCCCCTCCCCGCTTGGGGCCTCGCCAAAAAAGTATGCCATTGCATTTTAAGATAAAAAGTATAGGTACATTACATCCCCAGCTTTGTAGCCAAAGTGGCGCTAGCTTTTGGCCTTAATTTTTAAAGCTTTTTTAGCCCTGGTTTTATATGGGCTGCGCAGTGTAACATAGGTTTCAATACTTATATGATTTATTATATGCATTTATATGCGTGCATATATATATATATATATATATATATATATATATGTATCTCTCTCTCTCTCTCTCTCTCTCTCTCTCTCTCTCTCTCTCTCTCTCTGTCTCTCTCTCTCTCTCTCTCTCTCTCTCTCTCTCTCTCTCTCTCTCTCTCTCTCTCTCTCTCTCTCTCTCTCTCTCTCTCTCTCTCTCTCTCTCTCTCTCTCTCTCTCTCTCTCCTCTCTCTCTCTCTCTCTCTAAATGCATATATGCAATAACAAATATGGGACCCCACGCAAAAAATATGCACGACCTTAGGGTAGTATAACTAGCAGTTCTTTTCTGAACTTCATTCTTGTTGACCGCTCCAGGAAAACCTAACGTTCCGTTGGCGGTAAAAGTTCGTCATGTATGCGCCAAAGGAATTGGAAATGAAATGAAAAAAGATGGGGTAAGATACAAAATATCCAGGAACTTTAGTACAGGGACAGTTCAGGTGCGATAATCGAAACGTAAGATTTCAGACCGGTTCATCGGACACCTCAATGGCGCACGTATACGAAAGGTGTGCACATCGTTGCAAGGAAAACATGACATGTAAACACGTTAAGTATACCTATTGTTGAATTAAGAAATTGCATCGCGTGGGTAGTTTGATAGATGCAGCATTGCACAAGAAACACTAGCTGTAAAGAAGATATTTTAACGGCAGGAGACAAGCATTCATATATTTAAATTGTTGCGCGCAATCGTCAACTTTGTTCGAGGCAAGTAAGCATGCATTATCTTGGGACGTCACATGAGCAGCGTTTTTCATGTGAAGTACATCTAGAAATGGCGCTTTAGTTATTGCCTTGAAGACCTTGACCTAATTCTTGGTGCTGTTCATCAATGACTTCAAATTCAACCGTCTCTGTTTCGATCGTCTCTCCGTACGCGCTGAATATGGGGTGTTTCTATGATACCACATTGAAGAATATTTACTCTCATTCAACGATATTCACTACCGAACAAGAAACATTTTTGATGCTAGCTTGCTATTGCTGAAAACCCATCCCATGGTAACCACAATGCTGGTGTACGATGCCGGAATCGATTGTTAACCAGAGCTTATTTGTTATTTGATTTTGTTTGAACTTATTAACCCGAACTTATATATCTGAATGATACTGACAATCGAGCAGTCAGGATCGGCATCCAGAATTGCCTAATGCTGGTGTCGATTTCGACAAACATATTTTCGGGCATAGTGCGGCTATAATTTCATTTCATTTTCCGCCCGATCTCAATGTTTTTTAGAAGCCCAAAATGCAGACAAACCATACCGCGCTCCACTTTGACAATCAGCGATTAATGCTTGGTGCGGCACCTCCATCCGGCTCCATTGCGTCGTGGAGCGGACATGGATTTGTTTCTAAGCTTGTAATCCGGCCGGGCAGCCTCAAGCGCGTGGTCTTTGTAATGGTGTGGACTGTATCGCGCGGCCGGCGCTGTCGTCGGGCAACGCGGCCCGCCAATAAGGGCGATTACTCATACCCTGGCGGCCGCTCCAGGAACTAGTTTGGAAGCTTTGGTCTTTGAACATTCTGTACCTTGGACAATATGTACATTGGCCACTTTGTACTTTGGACATTCTGTACCTTGGACATTCTGTGCATTGGGAATTATAATACGGACCTCTTCCACTCTGCACCATGTTAGAAGTTATTTCTCATTTTGGACGTTGTGTGCTTTGGACATTATGAACTTTGGACATTCTGTACCTTAGACATCCTGTATTTTGGGCATGCTGTACTTTTGGACATTCTGTACCTTGGACCATATGATACGGACCCGTAATTAGCTGCCACCTAAACTGCGGGTACTTCGTGTTGATTCTGGTCTGCCCTTTGTTGTCTACTCGATCCTTCGGCCGGACTGCAAAAAATTATTGTTTCCTGACCGTCAGGTTCCATGCTTGCCATATCCGAGCATCGCATTAAGCTGACATTGTTTATCGATGGTCTGACCCGGCAAGTAAATTCACAAATTCCACAAAAGTTGACCATCGCGCAAAACCTATTTTCTTATGGGATTAAAAATGTGGTCAGTTAAAATAAGGAACGCTGCATCCGTTAAGCAAAATTACTTGTGGGTAAGGTCAGGTGGCTCAGGCCTCGGTTCGGCATCCCAGTCATTGACAAGCATTGACACTCTTGTGTTTTCTTTAAAACAGGGACGAAACCCGGGAGATTAATGCTGCTATCGCAACCACAGAGATATTTCACAGACTGTACAACACATTCGGCATTAGTTTCATCACACCTAAATATGCTTTTATATGCCTATGTTTTTGTTGCTTACTTATACGTGTCCTACTTATCTAGCCATCAGAACTGCCCCTTGCTTCGAGAGCTGGCCTGGTTCTGAGAGGCCGCGTTTGTCCTCGCCGCCCGTCCAGGAACGGTGGAGCCTCATGGCTCGGAGGCCAGTGCACTTGGCCTCATGCCTCATGGCTTGGAGGTCATTGGAAATCCACCAATCGCGACCCCAGCTTGAATGCATGGAGCTGGGCTTACGCCAAACCACTGAATGGTAAGCAATAACAGCCCAGATGTGTCAAAAAACGCATAATCGCTACTCAGAAGAATGTTCTTAAGCTGATTTTAGGAGTGTGTTACCTCGTATGATGCGGCTTGCTTTAGAACCACCATGGGGCGTGCCGGTGTCATCTCCTTGACGGTCGCTTACCAGCGGTTACATGCGGCAGTGGTGGCATGCATTACATTTAGCCGTTATCCCAGTTCACTTCATAGCTTCTATTTTATTCAGTGGAGCAGCCAGCGGCCTTTAGTCCCCCCCCCCCGCCCTCTCAGGCTGGAGCGTAGTTTTTCACTACGACACTATTTGACATAATTCCGGAATCTGGTGATCAGGAGAACCGTTTTGCATTTGACGTCGTAGACACCAGCATGGGCAGCGACGTATAGAGCCCAGCCGAGATTTGGTAACAAGACCAGCAAACACCTGAATGCATTTGTACGGTATGCAACTGAAACAGCCGTGTAAGGCATCAGGGCAGGCCAACATGGGTAGTTCATTGACACGCTAGATACTGTGCTTATTAATATTTGTTTGTGTTTCTCTAGTCTCCTTGCAGTATGTAGGTACCGTCAGTTGGGTTGGGACTCGCTCGTAAGAACTGGTCCCCCCTCCCCTCCCGCCAGTTCAAAATTATGGCAGCACCTTTCTTCGAAAATCTTGACTGCACCCCTGCTTTCGCCCACGTAAGATTACGACCTCTGCAAGGTAATAAAACATGTTCTGAGCTGCATATTTTACGACGAACTTGGGGACAATTTTCATTTCTTATCTCACTTAATTCTCCGCTTTTAAAACCTGAAAACACCCTTTGAAAAGTGACGACTTTAAATAAAGTGGAAATTGTACCAAGAGAGCTTATTTTTTGCTAGCATATTATGTGGCGCAGGTAGATCGGCTTCTCGAATACAGATTGGGCATGTTATAACAACGCATATTTTAGAGTACATTAATCAAGATAATTTTTGTTGCACGTTCGCATGAGTTTTGTTGTCCAATGATGCTCGTTTCAAGGTCCAGTTGTGTGCATTCGAGACGTAATTTATCAGCATCATCCCGCCTGATTACTGGCACTCTTGCCGAACGAGCAATCATCCCGCCAGGTTACTGGCACTCATGCCGAATGAGCAATCATCCCGCTGGATTACTGACACTCCTGCCGAACGAGCAATCATCCCGCCTGATTACTGGCACTGCTGCCGAACCAGCAATCATCCCGCCTGATTACTGGCACTGCTGCCGAACGAGTAATCATCCCGCCTGATTACTGGCACTCCTGCCAAACGAGGACCGTTGAACTTTCTACCTGTCTGGCAGTAGAATCACCAGTGTGCAATGTCTACACGGTCAGATACTAAGGTAATATTAAGGTAAAAATAACCGTTTCTAGGACTATACAGCGTGGATAATAATTAAGAAATACCATGCTTTCTTTCAGTTATTTCCATAACAGCTGAAAACGCATGCTGCATCGCCCGGGGCGAGGTCATTCGGCCGTGAAGGATGCGTTGCTTTGTGTTTGAATGTTAATTGATCTCTTTAACATAGCGAATGAAATGCACTCCAATCCTCATCGACATGATTTTGGGTCCTGCTGGGTCCACGAATTGCTCCGGTATGCCAGACATGCGTCCATAACAACTGCGATCGCCTCTGTACTGTGCCAGCAATGGCTCCAGACATTTAGCTAGTTGTTTAGCACAAACCATTTTTTACTTTGATGATCATGATTTGGGGTAGTCTGTTGGTATTGGTCAAAACCAATACATTCAACTCGCGCTCGTTCACGCGTCGGAAGCCGCTTGCCTCTCGAGTAGCCTTGTCCTTCCGGTAGTGTGGGAAGCAAGGCATTTGACAGTGACAAAAGTGGGTCAGGCGCACTAGACAAGCAGCATTCTGAGACAAGACAAGCGAAAGAGGGACGGCACTTATCACTGTCAGCAGCAAATGATAATTCGACCGACAAAGGCTCCTAAGGTTGAATTGTTGACGAAATGAGAATTCTTACTAAGTGGTTGCATCCGAGAGCTTGTTATTGTGTGCATGTCATGTCATTGGGGCTTTACGACGCACTCAGTCCCTAAGGCTATATGGTGTCGCCTGCCTCTCATCCTGGCAGGAAGGGCAGGCACCGCGGGAAGTCGAACCCCGTACCCCTGGTTTCCCAGACACGCAGTGGTTAACGCAGACGCGTTAACCAATACACTACCGGCACCCCAAGAGCTTGTCATTGAAAACAAATACTGGAAGAGTTACTGCAGCCTGTCCTCAAAGTGTTAGAAAAGAAAAGATTAGTAGCTTTCAAATTTCATCACACTGCTTAGGCCAATGTTCGTTTCCAGCATTGGAAACCTCATTCCAGTGCTCGTTAAACCCGATCCATCCCAGTCAGTGCTCTTAATCTGCCGTTGGTCTTGTGGCAGAAGAAACCACGAAAGCCAGTATACCTGCGCCTCAGCTACGAGCAAATCCCTTCATCACACGTAGAGATGCCAGCGTGGACTGAAACCGCGCGGATCCAAGTCCCGGGAGACCTCGCACGAATTGGGTTAAAAGAACGGCTCCTGTTTGAGAGCCGGCGTGGGCGCGCAGCTGGTGTGGTGCGTCGCACCATGACCAGCCGGCTGGCAGGCGGCCTGCAGCTTTATGACGCATCTCCGCAACCAATGGGTTTGGGGAGATGGGATCAATAGGAAGGGGGGAGGGGGGAGGTGGAGATTAAAGCCAATGGGGTCGTATCACTGGTAGCTCCCTCCCTTAGCTACCTTTAGCTCTCATCATTCGCGCTTAGTTTTGTCGAAATTGAGTTTTTTCGGCCCAGAGCACACATGACCTATTACCTTCATGCATAAGTGAAACATCTTAGACCGACAGGGGCTGATTATGTTGACGCGTTGCTACTCCAAGCGTTCATTCTTGAAGGTGCCAAAATTTGGTAGTGCTTGTCTTCACCATGAGTATTCTATGAGCACGCTGTCCACGTATGGTGCAGTTCCATTAGATGCATTGCGGAAAGGTTGTCGTTGCGGCGCAGTTTGCAGACATCTTCCTCGTGCAACCGGCGATTTCATTATTACTCTGGATTGGCTGCGGCTAAGCAGCTGCGTCGAAGGTTTAAGCAGTGTCGGCATACGTTGAGTTAACGACCTTGGGTACACTTGGAGGCGTTTTTAAACAACGTTGTAGTATCGAATAACAAGTATATTCACGATTAATGTTTCACAAACGATTAGCGGACGATACACGGTCATATTGTTTGTTATAATCTCGCACTCGGGTGGGTAGGTGGGGGGAGGAGGAGGGATCAGTCAAATTGACCCCCGTCCGGAGGTTCTTCCAGAATGAATTCCGAACGCAGGAGTAACTTATAAGGTCGTTAGCCTATGGCAGGTCATAGTCACGCCATGGCTGTCAGCGAAGGGCATTTCTTAGGAATCGTTCAATGTGTTGTAACAACAGACCGTCAAATGAAGCCGCACATGTCTGAGATAGTTAATTTAGCAACAAACCAATTCAATTTAGAATTACCATCAATTCAAATGACTTAGCGTTAGCTATAAAGGTTGGAGCGACGTCAAAACTAACCTTTTTGCTCGAAGGCTTAGTTTTATGGAGTAGTTTCTGGTGCCGATTTATAATAAAATAATGACAGGGACGGCAACATACATGTTCCATGGTCTTTCTATAGGTCAGAGTAGGTAACTGACCAAAAATGTTTTAGGTCAATATTTTGTCTTCAGAAACCCACCGCCTAGCGTAATTCCTGAAGCTTATTCCAATGGTAAAATAGCAGTAATCCAGTAGGTTTTTGGCCATCTTCACGTTATGAAGGTCAAACAAGGTCACTGAATCCAATGACCTTTTGCTCAGAACATCAGAACAGGTACCTAGCGTTACAGCGGTTGTACGAGGAAGGCTGAGGGCAACTGGGACACCGATCTGGAGTTTGACTGTGTTTGACCAGACTTAACCGCAAAGTCATAACCAAGGAATCTCAAATTTTGATACAAGTGAGTTCACGCACAGGCTAATCTATTGTGCGAGTTTGGTGTACCTAGTGGCTTCAGTTTGCGCGAGTTCAGGGGAGGGGTCAGATTGGGCCACCATCCGAGCGAAGGGTATTTAACCGGCCACCCGGTACCTGGCTATTTTAGTTTGCAAGATCTCAGGGGAGGGGCCAAATTGACCAACTTCCAACTCCTACCCAGGCGAAAGGCATTCAGCTGGCCACCCGGGCGCGTATTAACAATCAACAGTTAACGAACGACGAAAAACCATATTCATATAATCGTTACCTAGCATTTTAATGTCGCTTAATCAGTACCTTCTAGAATACTGAAGGGCGTTAACTCAACATATGAACTTTTAACCCATAATGCCGAAAAAGAGGACCTGAAGGCCTTTCTTTCTCATGTTGAGTTACGGAAACTATAGGATTATAAAAAATTTCCGTAAGCCAAACCCTTCCACGCGGAAGTCGCTTAAATTTGAATGCTCCACATTTGAAGAGATTGATAAAAGCATCAGATAGAATGAAATAAATTCACTTATAGATATTGGTATACTTTCGAGTGTGAAAGACTGCTCTAGACAACGCAATTTCTCGGTTCATAAATATAGTCCTCAATACGTTATTGTTTAATAACCTCATCGTTCCTTGCGCAACATTGATTATTGAGAGCCAATTGACGGCATTTATATTTGGAAATTGTCCTCACGAACGCCAGATATGAACGACTCATAACAACGATATGAACGACTCAACGATATAAACGCCAGATATGAACGACCTCGACATTTTATTTTTCTTGGCCTTGCTCACAGCATGGCTAATGGAATGACATAATTCGAATGGCGTTATTACGGCGTCGCGGATGCTTAGGTGACCTTGAACTAGTATCCCGGAAATAGTCTGCACATCTCCGCGGACGTGTAACTCAAAAACTAGAGTGGTATAGGCCTTAAGCAGGACAGGGCTGTGAACCGCATCGAATGATCTTTAAAATGATCACATTTGAACGCCCCAGACACATGTGGAATGCTCCCTTTAAAGAGACTACTCTGCATTTGAAAAGATTGAGGCCAACATCAGATATGATAAGGAAAGCTCGTTTGTAACTACTGATCTGCTTTTAAACGCAACTGACTGCTCAAAATACATAATGCGATTTCGCTAATGTGGTTCGATTGTGTTCCGATCATAATATAGCTTCTTACATCTTTGTTTTTAACTTTAACTTTTGTCCTATGGGTTTTTTACGTGATCTCACCAATTATTAGATATGGTCCTGATTACGTCATGGTTTTATTGCGTCATGGAACATCTTTGTGAAGTGACAGTCCCTGCCAGAGTAAACGCGTCAGTCCCGCCGCTGTAGCGGACGGCGTGGCTAACATGTAGAGCTTCTACGCCATGACGCCACAACAACGGGGTGGCATAGTTGATTGATGGGCTTCAACAAAGGAGCGCATGCGCGTGTTCTGGCGTGTTTTTGGCTTTCTTACATATTTTCCGCGACATCATCCTGCCTACTTGCATTGTAATTGTCAGCTACGTCGCCATTGCTCAGTTTTCTTATTATCAGCTTTGTGTCTGTCGTTTCTAGTATTTACCCAAATGCCTGCGTTATTCATGGTGGAGCGCGGTTCGTAATCAAGATATGCCATCGGCAGCGAAATCCAACCACCAATCTTGTAGTTGGAACGTTTGGAGCAGCATCACCGCAATCACAAAAGATTAAGTGGCCATACCAAGTACCAAGTGGCCAGGTGCCTTTAAGTAGGATGCGTATATACTTCTTCTTTTCAGCCAATGCGATGGGGTGCTTGCTCGTGGAACAGTGCCTGCTTTCGGCAGCGTTCACTCCGCCTCTGCGCCTCGTGTTATGTGGCCTCGGTGCGTTGTTCCCGGGCTCCACTCTCCCACATCCATTCTGTGGGGTCGGGCCCAATCGGCTCTAAGAGCGTTTCGTTTGGCCTTTCGTAACTAGCTTTAAGGTTAATTACGAAAGTTCAAGGCCCCCACCACCACGTAGCAGCCAGGCTGCATTTATATTATTGATTACGATCATGCGGTCATCCTCGTAACCTGGCGCTCGGTTCCGAGTGAGCTGAAATAACGAAGGCACAATGGGTTGAAGATAATACCTAAGCGTTTATGGATAGATACTAACCGCGTGGGTTAGTACCGCAAGAAAATAGCGTGTTATATTTTACTTTTATTTTTTTCAGCTCTTCGACGCCCTGCGCACAGGCTCCTATCCCACTCAGCCAGCATTTCCATAGCCTCCAGCGCACAGTTGAAGGGACAATATCTCCCGAGTTCAAACAAGGGGGGAGGGGAAATAGCCGAATGAAGACGCCTCAGGAGCGGCGGGGCTCACTGGGTTGAAAACACAGCAATTGAAAGCTACAATGAAAGTAAGGGTGGAAACAACTGAAAATAATACTTGAATTACACCGTTTCATGTCAAATCCGGTCACTGTCAAAGACAAATCCACACCTTTTCAGGTTCGCTGGAGTGCAAAAAGCCACACATTTGCTGCATATATTCTCGTTACGATGAATGAGGCGTACGATCAACAACCGATCACAGGATGCAACGGTGATGGAAAACGGACATTGACACACGCCCCCCCCCCCCCCCACACACACACACGCGCGCTATCTCTCCAGCTCAGACCTCGACTTACCCTTGCCCTTAGGCATTTTCTTGTTAGTGGAGTCCTCCAGCTCTTTGCCCTTGTAGTAGTGCGGTGCCACCTCCAGCAGCCAGGCGCTCTCGATCTCCACAATCTGCCGCATGAACTCCTTCGTGGTGAAGACCAGCTCAAAGTAGATGACCCAGCGCGGCAGTTCCTCGAAGAGGCACGAGTTGGGATGGATGTGCACCGTCTGGACTCTGCTTGACCGTCTGGTAGCCGCCGCTCTTGGTGAGCCGCGCCGTGTGGTAGAAGAAGCCGGCCGTAATGGCCTTGCGGACACCGGTGTTGTCCTCCTTGCTGGCCGCCACCAGCGGCACCTCGATCCGCTCCATCATGCTGGCCAGCTGGTCCCGTACGTCGCGCGCGCGTTTCATCGACCTGCCGGCCAGAGCGGGAGGGTCATTGGCGGAGTCAGCGCGACCGAGACGCGCCGACACAACGGGCCACGGGCTGCTAACAGGCGTGACAAAGTCTCGGACACGTTCGAGGTCGGGCAACACATTCATGTCCAAACGTATCGATCTTATAGAACATAACTGGCCGACTGCCTTTTCTGGAGCGGAGAAAATATCGAAATTCCTAGAAGCAGTTGGAATCAATAATCTTTGAGTCACTTAACACTAATCTTTAAAACCAACCACCGCAGTGTCGACTACCGGCATTGGTGCGGCATTTAACCGTGAACAACTATGACCAGCTGCTCATGGTCTGCAAACCACGTCCGGGCCGTATCCTCCAGATGGACGTGCCCTGTGTTGCACATTGCCAAATAGGAAACCGACGGCAACGGAAACAACTATCAGAGCAATGTTACCGTCAGCATACGAAGGTACCAGAAAGCATTTCGCCAGTCAACAGGGATTAGTACAGTTACCGAGTATGCTTAAAATACGACTGAATCGTACAAGCCTGGCGCTGAAAATGGACGTAAGAATAGCTCAGGCTGAAAGGCATCTCTTCCAAGGATGACTTCCAGACCAAACCGACATTTCAGCAGAAAACACTGTCTCAACAAAAATCACAACCGCGCAGTCCGAACCACTCCCAACAGAATGACGGCTAGCATTGCGAACAGCTGCCGCTACAAGCGCGCAAGCTATGCAAATTAGCAAACAGACATCAAGGCTCCGCGGGTGCGCTACCGCCCGGTCATATTTGCATGCCCTCCGAACGCAGAGCATGCAAATAGCCTTGCCTTCGCCTCCACACGCAATCTGCGCTTGCGGTCTTGCTATGAAACTGACATCGAAAACGGCAGTGGCAGCTGACCGTCTTCCCAGGCGGGACAAAAGACGGCCGCTCTGATCAGCAGGGCCGTCCAATGAGCGACACAGCCCGCTACAAGACATGCCTCACTGTCGCAGTTCGTAATAAGCCCAGCCGGTCTCCAAATCCCGCAGTCCCAGCAGGGCGCGCGCGGAACGGCTCCACCGCCCGAAGCGGCGACGAAAAACCAGCCGACTCAAATTGCACGGTCGGCCGTGATTTGTTCTCATCATTTGGCCGGCGCGCAAACGACCTGCTGACAGGAGATTCGGCGCGAGTGCGGTAGCGCGAACGGCCGAGGCCGCCAGCCGCCGGCTGGCGCGAGCGGCCAATGGCCCTAGAGAGATCTCACGATGAAGACGCCGGCACTACTGCGCAACAAGAGGTGAAACGTGGCGTGAGACGGCGGTCAGAAACCAACACCGACCGACCGAAGTATAAATCCGCGCCACCACCACACGGGACTGCAGCTTCTAGGGACCATCACAGCGGGGTTGGGGGGTGGGGAGGTGCTAGGTGAGCAGTGTAGGAGCCCTCCACAGCTCAGGTACCCGTTACCACTGCAGTGCGAATATCAGGCTGCTTGGGAACCACCACAATAGAAACCGGGGTGTCTCCGGCTGCCACAACAGAGAACCAGGACGCATGAGGAGCACAGTACAGGGTCGAGGTGTCCATGGAGCGGGAAACCGGTGTGTGAGTGTGTGACGGTGCATGGCAGAGGAGAGGGAAACCACGGAGCCACAGAACAAGATACCACAGAACAGGGAGCCGGTGAGTGTGTGAAGGAGCACGGCAGAGGAGACAGAAACCATGGAGCCACAGAACAAGATCGCACAGAACAGGGAGCCGGTGATTGTATGAAGGAGCACGGCAGAGAAGACAGAAACCATGGAGCCACAGAGCAAGATACTGCACAACATGGAGCCGGTGAGTGTATGAAGGAACACGGCAGAGGAGGCCGGCGCTCGAGGAGGGGGAAAAGGAGGGCGGCGCTCGAGGAGGGGGGAAGAGGAGGGCGGCGCTCGAGGAGGGGGAAGAGGAGGGCGGTACTCGAGGAGGGGGAAGAGGAGGGCGGCGCTCGAGGAGGGGAAGAGGAGGGCGGCGCTCGAGGAGGGGGAAGAGGAGGCGGTGCTCGAGGGGGAAGAGGAGGGCGGCGCTCGAGAAGGGGGAGGAGGAGGCTGGCGTTCGAGGAGTGCGGGCCGAGGCTGGTCTTTGTCTGTGGCAGCCGGACCGCTCGATCAGTCCAGCTATTCTAAGCACGTGCTGTCGCAGGCGGGCGCTTTCAACTCCGCCCGGTCAACACGTCGCGAAGTCATAACGACGCGGCGAGGCCGGTGGCGTGCCCTCACGTCCGGTCGGCGCCGCGCCGCATCAAGAGTCGCCCGCGCCGTGCGCCGCATCAAGTCGTCCGCGCCGTGCCCCGCATCAAGTGTCGCCGGCGTCGGTGATTTACCGCGGCCGACGGGCCCTTCATTACGAGCCGAGCGGAGGCCGGTCGGGGGCGCCGCTACTCCGAACTTGGCGTCGGGGCCGCCAGCTGAACGCTCGTCGAAAGATCATGGTGTATGTTTAAGGTTAAAATAGGGGAGAAAAATGGCCCAGCGTGTAACGAGCCCCAATGGCATCGCAGTTTGGTTGACAGATGGGAGGCCTTCCAGGGAATTCTCGGAGGTCTAACGCGCAGCGTGAAAAATGTGAGTAAAATAACAGCTTTCATCCTCGTTCAAAATGCCACAAATTAAACGCTCGAGGACAGGCTAACTCACAACAGGCCACATACCAACGCCTACAACCACATGTCCAAGTTATTGCCAACTTAATGTGCTCTGTACCTTTTTGACATTACATCTTCTCTGTGCCCTGCATGGCCCATATCTGTATGCATCCATGAGCGAGCGATTGACCGCACATGTACGGGATTATGAGTGCGGATGTAAAATGCGCGCATGTTTTTTACAGAGACTGTGCGCATGCCTGCTTCAACTGCGGCATTGATGCAAGCAAGCATTACTCAGGGGTCCGGCAATGCACAGCAACTTAGCTGAGCCTTGCGAGACGTCATCCGGCCACCCTATAACCCCTACCTCGCGATTTAGGACGCCGGTGTCAAGTGCAAGGCTCCATGCAGCACATCCTCCCTCAACCCGACACAAATACCGGCCCATCACAGACCACAGTCGAATTCCGAGATGGTTTTGCGGCTATGCTCTCGGCTGTGAGCCTGGGACTGCCCAACCCGGCCCCGGTGAGCCACCCAGCGGGCCCCGACCCCGAACGTCGGAGCGCCGGCCGTCCGTCCGACAGAGACCTCTGGCAGTAGATTAGTCCAGCCGCGCACCGGCCGGCCGTCCGACAGAGACCTCTGTCAGTGGACTAGTCCCACCGCGCACCGGCCGTCAGTCCGACAGAGACGTCAGGCAACGGATCAGTCCCATCGCACACCGGCCGCCCGTCCGACAGAGACGTCTGGCCACGGATCAGGCCCACCGCGCACCGGCCGTCCGTCCGAAGGCGACGTCTGGCCACGGATCAGGCCCGTCGCACATCGGCCGTCCGTCCGACAGAGACGTCTGGCCACGGATCAGTCCCGCCGCACACCGGCCGTCCGCCCGACAGACGTCTGGCCACGGATCAGTACCGTCGCACACCGGCCGTCCGTCCGACAGGGACGTCTGGTCGCGGATCAGTCCCGCCGCACACCGGTCGTCCGCCCGACAGAGACGTCTGGTCGCGGATCAGTCCCGCCGCACACCGGCCGTCCGCCCGACAGGGACGTCTGGTCGCAGATCAGTCCCGCCGCACACCGGCCGTCCGTCCGACAGAGACGTCTGGTCGTGGATCAGGCCAGCCGCACACCGGCCGTCCGTCCGACAGAGACGTCTGATCGTGGATCAGGCCAGCCGCACACCGGCCGTCCGTCCGACAGACGTCTGGTCGTGGATCAGGCCAGCCGCACACCGGCCGTCCGTCCGACAGAGACGTCTGGTCGTGGATCAATCCCGCCGCACACCGGCCGTCCGTCCGACAGAGACGTCTGGTCGTGGATCAGGCCAGCCGCACACCGGCCGCCGTTACAGCACCCCGTGCGCCAGACTGCACGCACACAATGGCGCCGGCCGAACTGACGTGTGAGAGTATGCATCGCCAGCAACAGACGTCCAGTCGCAGGCGGCGGCAGGCGAGCCGGCGTGACCTGCCCAGAGTACCACGTGCACAAACACGTGTACCGTGTACCGAGTGCCGAAGTGCGGAACGAGACGTAACCAGCCCATCGCTATGTAGCGAGTACTACGCTCCGGGCGACGCGCACTGAGTAACACGCAGCCGGCACTACGCGCCGAGCAAGCTCACTGACCTGTACTGGATGAAGTTCTCGTAACACCACTGCGTGCTGAAGTCGGTCTCCGCCCACTGCTCGTACACGTTAAGCAGCACCAGGTGGTCGCCGCCCGGCACGAAGAAGTTCTTGCGCGCCGTGTCGGCGTGCACGGCCTTGTCCTTCGGTCGGTAGAAGACGGAGCTGTTGACGGAGAGCATGGCGGCGATGGTGACGATCTCCTCCGAGCACTTGTAGCGCTCGGACGCGATGATCATCTTGGAGAGCTGCGGGTCGACAGGCAGCTCGGACATGCGCCGGCCGAGCGTGGTCAGCTCGCCGCGGTGGTTTAGCGCCCCCAGCGCGTACAGCTGCTCCAGCGCCAGCATCAGCGTCTCCTGCGGCGGCCGGTCCAGGAAGTCGAAGCTCAGCAGGTCGTCGATGCCCAGCGACTTGAGCAGAAGCACCACGTTGCCCAGGTTGACGCGCTGAATCTCGGGGATGGCGTTGTCCTCCAGCTCGCTGCGCGAACGACCAGGCCGTGTAGAGGCGGAAGCACTTGCCGGCGGCGACGCGACCGGCGCGGCCGGCTCGCTGGTTGGCCGACGCCTTCGAGACGGGCGTCACGATCAGCGACTCCATGCCGGTGCGGGCGTTGTAGCTGTTCTGCTTGGAGAAGCCCGGGTCGATGACGTAGATGATGCCATCGATGGTGAGTGACGTTTCGGCTATGTTCGTGGCCAGGATGACCTTGCGCGCGCCCGGCGGCGTCGGCTCGAAGATCTTGGCCTGCATCTCGGACGGCAGGTTGGCGTAGATGGGCAGCACGATCATCTCCTTGATCTTGGAGCCGAGCCGGCGCGTGCGCTCGAGCAGCAGCTCCTGGCATGTCTCGATCTCCTCCTGACCGGTGAGGAAGACGAGCACGTCGCCCAACGGCTGCGTGACGTGGATCTGCAACACGGTCACCACGCAGGCGTCGATGTAGTCCGCCTCGGGCGCCTTCGTGTAGTAGATGTCCACCGGGTACCGCCGGCCGGGAATGCGGAATACCGGCGCATCGTCAAAGAACTCGGCGAACTTCTCGGCGTCGAGTGTGGCCGACGAGATGAGCAGCTTGAGGTCCTTGCGGAAGCGCGCGATGTCCTTCATCAGGCCGAACAGCACGTCCGTGTGCAGCGTGCGCTCGTGCGCCTCGTCGATGATCATGACGCTGTAGGAGGCCAGGTCGGGCTCCGAGAGGAATTCTCGCAACAGCATGCCATCCGTCATGTACTTCAGCCGCGTCCGCTCGGACGTGCAGTCCTCGAAGCGGATGCTGTAGCCGACCTCGTTGCCCAGCTTGACGCCCAGCTCCTCGGCTACGCGCGAGGCGACAGACATGGCGGCCACGCGGCGCGGCTGTGTGCAGCCGATCTTCATGTTGTTGTCGCAGAAGCCGGCGTGGTAGAGGTACTGCGGAATCTGGGTCGTCTTGCCACTGCCCGTCTCGCCCTCGATGATCAGCACCTGGTGGTCGCGGATCGCCTGGATCAGGTCGTCCCGGAACGGGAAGACGGGCAGGCTGCGCTGGCACTCCTCAATCTCTTTCATCTTCTTCTCGCGCGCCGACAGCTGGCGCTCCGCGTCCACATCCAGCTGCGACTTCACCTTGACTTTCTTCTTCTTCTTCTTCTTGCGTCGGCCGTCGCCGTCGCTGTCGTCCTCCTCCTCCGAGCTGGAGCTCTTCAGCGTACCGGGCATCTTCATCGCCTGCACAAACTCCACCGTATCCTCCAGCACCAGTTCGTACTTGGTCTCCTCCTTGGGCTTGGCGTCGCGCGCGCCGAACCGGTACTGTGCCGTCTGCAGCTTCTCCTCCTCCCACTTCTTCTGCTCGGAGTTGGGCACCCGCTCGCGCGCGTCCACCTCCGTGTAGCGTTTAGTCGGCTCCTCCTGCACGTCCTCGGGCATGTGGTAGCGCTGCACTTTCTCCAGCTCGCGGGCCCGCTCGTGGTCCTTGGCCAGCGCCAGCACGCGCTTCTTGTAGTCGCGCTCGCGGCGTTCGCGCTCGGTCAGCTGCGACGCGTCGAACAGGTATTCGTCAGTCGGCGATGTCGGCCTCCAGCTCCGTCATCTTGTCCTCCTTGCGCTTGGAGAGGTACTTACGGCGCGACTCGACGCGCAGCTTAGGCACCGCCTTGGCGCGGTCCTCGGCCTCCAGGCGCAGCCGCTTGGCGGCCTCTTCGAAGCCGCGTTTGTCTGGAGCGGAACCACCACACGGGTGTGAGCTGGACACGCGGTGACCACATGGCATGTGCAGGGTTTCAGACCCAGGTGATACAGCCAGGGTGAAACGGCTAAAAGCCGTCGCGCACTGCACACATCAGTGGCGCGTTAACGTGTAATTTAACAGACAAAGGGTGCGTCTCCCAAAGGCCAGGCCGGAAACGAGTTACAGCACACTGACTGGTGTGCCATGAGCAGGAACTGAAGGCAACAAATTCATCTGATTTCTGCAAAGACGAGTCACATGTCAGAAGTTGCAAGTCGGCGCAAGTTCTGGCGTTCCGCGAAGCAAAGAAGTTAGAACATAATCAGACGAAACACAAAACGAAAAACGTCATTGACGACAAGTAGTCACTCGAATTGCAATAGAACAAACCGGAACCGGGCTTTCCACAAATGATCTGATTTGACACGCAAATAGGCACACACATGAATGCCTACTGAGAGTAACAAATCGCAGGCGCATATGTAATTATACCGCATCATGAGATGCTCTCTTTCCGTGAAGGTTCACTTTTTCGAAACCGAAATATCATCCTGTCTAAGTCGACCAAATAATCTATTATCAATGCTGCCGGCAACCTGGTGGCCAAATGTATAGCTGTTAATATGTTTGTCATGCCATGCCTGCCCGCGAAGACGTTTTGACCACTTCGTGCAGGCCTTCTCAATGTCACCCAGTCATCCATAACGTCATCATAACGTCATTCATATCCTGCCAGTCCACTGGCCATGAGGCGATCAGGGCAAATACAAATATAATTGTCCAGTTGTTCATATCTGGCGTTCGTGAGCACCACTTCCGGATATAACGGCGATCAATTGGCTCTCAATCGCTGTTGTGCAAGGTACAAGGAGGCACCTTAATACTGACGCATCGAGGAGCATATTCACTCACAAGAGACTGTGTTGTCTAGTGCAGTCTTTTCCAGTTAAAAGCATATCAATTGTAAAAAGTGAGCTAATTTCATCATACCTGATGATTGCGTCAATATCTTCAAATGTGGAACATTTGGACGGCGTTTGCTTTGCAGCGGATACGCTACCAACTACAGTACCCCGGCAATCGGCAAGAACAAATGAAGGAACAAAACACGAACAAAGGGAAAGGGTGCCCAGGTTTATCAGTTATCGAACCAGTCGCTACTTCGAGAGGCAACATTCGCCACACGTCACAGCGTTCCGCGATACGGGAATGTTAGGAGCCAACTGATATATCATTCTTCTAAAAAAGTGTCTTTATCACCAATGGAGACTACTATTCTGCTGTCATCAATAAGTCCTAATCTCTATCGATTCGACAAATATTGCTGGAAGGTGACTGGCACGTCTCAAAAGTTGATGATAACCGAACCGTTCGAGCCTAACAGCTTGTGACTGTACGAAGTATGCGGGGTTTAGACATTGTCTGTTACATGATAACATTTGTGTGCAGCCAATCCATTCCCTGATATAACTGAGAGGTTTATGAAATAAATCTGCGAGCGCTGTGCAACACGTCCAACATGCCATCGCATTCAATTTCTAGCAATGTAAGCAGTGCAGCAGGCTAAACAAAAACAGACCAAAGTCAATGAACAGAACTTGAGAATTGTCCTTGACGTGGATCGCCTACCCTTGAAGCCCAAATTCAGGATTCGTGAGATATATTACACATCGAAATGCGTTACATTCCATCACGCGTGAGGGTTGCTAGAGCCCTGCATTCATACCTGATTTTTCTGCGACTTTCCTGGTCTTGTCCTTGTCCCGTTTTTTTATTCTCTCGGAGAAAGCGTCCCGTTCGGCCAGATCCTTGATGCGCTCCTTCTCCTCACGCTCCAGCTCGTCTTCGGAGCTGGTAGCGCCATCCTGCGGCGCGCCGCTA
Source organism: Pollicipes pollicipes (assembly GCF_011947565.3). Classification (NCBI taxonomy): domain Eukaryota; kingdom Metazoa; phylum Arthropoda; class Thecostraca; order Pollicipedomorpha; family Pollicipedidae; genus Pollicipes; species Pollicipes pollicipes. Next base: position 20,347,365 of record NW_023596746.1, read on the forward strand.
GCGCCACCCTGCGGCCGATCGTCGGGAGCCGAGTCAGAGCTGGACGACGTCTTCCGCTTCCTACGGGCACAAGGTGACATGGGACTGTCATTAAACACAGGTTCAGACGAAGCACCGAATGACAATCTGTGAGATGATTGAATAGACTCTGTTCAACGGTGACCTGGTGAAGGACAACACACCAAATTCCGTGACTGAAGCTCGTATTTTTCTGTATGTTATCCACTCCGCAACTAAATAACTGCAGAGTATGTTTCTGTGGAGCATGCCAAACGAGGATCATAAGAACAAAGATGGCGGCCAACAAGGAACGATATGGACGCCTAATTCACTCCTGCTGTAACATGTCATACAACATTGATAAACAGTGAAATGCATTGTTCATAACCTGATAGGCATAGTGTCTTCGGTCGTCACAATTCTGACGCATTCTAAGATGCACGAACGATTATCTACCACATTGGCGACATCGAGAGGGATGCATGACACATTTTCGGAGGATCAGCGAAGTAGTAGCTTATCTGAGCACTGATAATGGGCATGTACTGCAACTGGTCATGGTGTATGTTGAGACCACTGCCTTACCCCAATCTAGTGAGGAAAAATTGTCCCCAGCAGGCCTACGGACGTTAACAGACATGAACAGCTACGAACGATGGCACGCGTTTTTAGATCCAGTGCAGAGAACATAACTATAAGATTGGAACAAGCAACCATGGTAGCACATGGAATCATCACTTTATGCTGCCCTTGGGGTAGTGGTGGATATAGCGGCGTGGTGGTGCAGAAAGACATTGTGTTGCTGGTTTGCAATTAACTATGCTTTGTATTATCTTCCTTCTTTTCTGTTGCTGGAAAGTAATGTTGTAAATGTAAAATCTGTTCCATGACCCACCCTGTCGCCAATTTCTGACCATAAGTGGATGCAACAAAACCAACAAACCATTCAAAATCTGCTGCTTTTTTAGAACAAATGCTTGCAAGCCTCATTATTGGAATAAAGAGCTTGCTTGCCACGCCTCAGTGCACGTGATCTAACACCAGATGTAAGCCTCCAGCCCCCTGATGCCCCTCCCACCCCACCCACCTGATATGCTTCCTACGCTTGGCGGGCTTGGCTGTCGTGGCAGCCGCACCCGCCTCCTCGTCTTCGTCATCGTCGGAGAGCAGGCGGTACTGCTGGTTGCGGCGGTACACGTCGGCCAGCGCCGCTTCGCGGGCGCGCTGCGGCGGCGGCGCGGCGGCGGCGCGCGGCACGCGACCATGCAGCTGACGCGCAAACGCCGCCACCCGCTCGTCGACGTCGATGGTGCCCGTGTCACGGATCTTGTCCAGCAGCTGGTCAGCCGAGCCGCTGCGCTGCGCCAGCTCGATCAGGAACTGGCTGACATACTTGTCTGAGAGGCCGAGCACCTCGTGCAGCTGGTCGTCCACCCAGCCGCGTAGAGACATGGCAGCAGGCCTGCCAGCAGAGGGGCAGAGGGTCAAGTACTAAGACACTTCTCAGGTTAATATATTAGCTCACCAAAACACTCACAATAACTGGCAACTTGGTGTAGCTACCTATCTCCAACCAAAGAATGTTAGCACTGTATGACTGGCACAACAACAATCATGCTGCTTTGAGCCAGCCTTTCACCAGATGGTCTACAAGAACACTTGAGACAACCTAATACCCCTGGTTAGCACAAACCTTGCTGATTTGGTGTGTGCTGTTCCTTTCAGCACAACCACAACCACTTTCTCACAGTAAGCATGCCACAATTTTTAAATACCATTAGAAATTATAAAAATAGGGGGCTGAGCCCAATCACAAGAGACTGCTCAAATAAAAGAGTTACAAAAAATACAGCATGGAGCTGTAGTAGTGCTGGCAATTTGTGATATTGTGAAGCAGGCACCCACAGCCTGGATGCTCAAGTAGTTTCCTATATCAATGAGATATGAGACTTGTTTACAGTTGCAGTGCCAGTTGACACACACTCCTAATTTGAATATTGAGCACAATCTGACCTGACCAGAGTTTTTGTTACATGGTCATGAGGCTTAGCCCACAGATTTCATGAATGAATCCAGTATATGGCTTGGGTTTTTGTAAGACCACTGGCAAGGCAGTAGTATTAAAAAGCCACTTAGCCTGTGGTTCATATGACTGAGCAGCAACAATCTCAAATTAGGGATTGATCAGTGTGGGATGTCAAACATGATGCCAGCCCAGTATAAATCAAGCCTAGATTTGAACTCATCAATTTGGGTTAAGGATGCACCACCTCGGGGGGTTGGGGGATACAGAATATTCCAATCATTGACAGCCTCTGCGCTGAACAAGCTTTGATAGACAAGATACAGCTTTTCTTTGTACTTTCCTACATATGCAGATATGAATATGTTCCTTACTAAGAAGCATACATAGAGACACTAAGCAGGTAGGGCTCTCTAAGTGTGGTGAATTGTGTAAGTTTATTTATACGTGGTTCAGCTGCCTAACATTGAAGCATAAACAGCAACATGTGACAGTTTAAATCATTCAATGCCAATGTGCCACTGGTGACAGTATTTGTAAATGTTGTGAAATCAATGTGCAAGCATGCTGAAGCATCAGAATTTCCAGTAACTCCATTAGTAATGTTTGACAGTAGCTCAACATTCAGAGAACACAGCACTGAGCACAGTGCTCTAATTCCTACTACTTCTCATTTGATTTGCAAAAACAACTATCTTCAGTGTATTTGTGACCAAAACTACATATGCAATGCCACAATTCCTTCAATATTTTGTTTTCTATGCACTGAGACTGGTAGCAGCCTAGAAGAAAGCACTGGAAATTCGAAGTTACAACATACACATCAAAACTGTTGCTAAAATGCTGCTGCTGCACCGACATGCTCACTCTGGATACGTCCAGCAGCACGTGCATTTTTGTGGTCTGCTGCATCAATGGTTGAAATGTTTCTCCAAACCCAGTGAATGTCTATGGAAACCATGAGGGTCCTCCGGCGAGTCTTACCTTAGACGAAGGTTGTAACGACTTTCTCGGTATCAAACGCTACCTCCTACGGTGCGCTTAATACTCCACAATTCCGTAATTCCACGGTAATCCACATACCCAAGCATGTAACATCGCACACTGCGACTGTGAACAAGAACCAAGGCCGTGTAACAAGTTCAACGCGGTGCCCGTCTTGCCCTGGATTCGGGCGTACAGCTTCCTGGGCTGAAACGCTATAAAACGAACCTCATTTTTGCCGCTGTTGTGTCAATCTATGTCTCAAGCGAATTTGGTAGCTTTCACAAGCTAAAGGGAGTATACCACATTTTTGTACTTTTCACTTTTAGTTACGCGCGTACGTGTTTGTAACACGCCCGTCACCCGCGTCAGCCGAGGATCACCCTGCAGTGTTCTTAATATCGCTGTCTGCACTTCCGTTGCAGACCAGATGTTGAATTGGATGACCTTAAGCAATCCATCAAATATTGAATGATGGTTGAGACTTATCTACTCAAATCATCAAAGACGTACTTAACGTAACTAGCCCTGCAGGGGTGCAGTTTCCTATTCAGTTGAAGGAATTGTCTCCTGACCAGGGATGTAACACTAAATCACGTGTTGAAATCGCCCGCCAATAAAATAAACTTGAACATGAAGTTAGACGGGCCGGGCATACCGCAGCGGACACGGCTGGCTCATATGTCGGGTGGTAGACCGCCGCGGTCACATCGGACGCTCCGCGCTTATACTCAGAAAGCTTGATAGTGAAGATACGATTCTGTATTGTACTGATGCTGAGACGATATCATTCACATACGAGAAAACACAGCCACCTCTTTCGCTACAAAACCCGGCATGACTCAATATGTACACCGTACATGTCTCATCACGTCTGTAGAGATAAAACGCTTAAGTAAAGACCATACATGCACCGTGGTAAAGGCGGTGTCACGGTTTCCTTCCTGGAAACGAACGGCCCGAACACTGTGCCCGAAACGAATCATCCGCACAGCCGCACAGCGGCACGACCAGGCACAAAACGAGCGCGGCCCTCCCTGTCGGCATCAGCACCGGCGCTGCTGGCAGCGAGGGCCGCTGCCCGCCCGGTCAGCCGGCACAGGGAGGCGGGGGCCTGCACAGGATGCTTTCCAGCGACACAGCCACAGTTACACCCGCCACAAGGGTGGCAGAAATACAGCCAGAGGGGCTCCGCGCGGCCGGGATGCCGCCGCGAGTGGCGACGGGCGCCGGCTCGCGCGACCCAATCGGTGCCGGACATTAACACCTCGCACACATGAGCGAACCGAAAGCTCGTGATCTTCTCTCCCGGAATACAGCGGCGAGAGGGACTCGCCAGCAGCACACGACAATGGCGACGACATGGGTAACTTGGGACGACACGGTGGGCCGCACCGCCGGGCGGCCCCGCCGGGAAGTAAACCTACAGCTCGTCACGCGTATGACGACGACATATCTCTAGATCGCTGAGTGACAATTGCTTCAGACGGATTCAGCACTGATCCCACCCGAGCGGATGGACAACATGTCGGCCCCCGCGGCAAGCCTCAGATCTTCTGCTCTTCGCCGGCGCTCACTATTCGCCGTCGGACGACGCCGCCACCGCCGACGACGACTCGGGGTCGTGCCGACTGCGGCGCAGCAGCTCCTGCCAGACGTTGGTGCGGAAGCCCTCGTGGCCGGCCCACTGGACGAGCCAGACGCGCGGCCGCAGCGCCGGCCTCGCCGTCAGGTATCGCAGCAGCAGCCGCCACATGGCCGGCGACGGCTTCGTGAGGCCGAGCCGCGTACCCGGCCGGTCGACCAGCAGCATATCCAACAGGCGCGTGACGTGGCCGCGGCGCCGACAAGCGCGCCGCACCGCCACCATGTCCACCACGTCCATGGCGAACGCCTCGGGCCCGCCGTCGATCAGCTGACCACGCCGCTTGAGCGTGACGAAGCCAACGGCTTCGGAGCGGCTCCAGAGCAGCAGCGCCGAGTCCTCGAGCGGCGTGGGCATGATGGGCGGCTCGCCAGCAGCATCCGACCGCTCGCGCTCGCCGTACACGTACTGGCTGAGCAGGTAGAGCGCGGTGCGGTCGGACGGCGTGCGCACCGGACGCCAGCCATCGCGACCGTCGGGCGCGCGCAGCAGCGGCTCCAGCGTGGTCCAGCGCTGGCCCACCTGGATGGCGGCGCAGGCGTCGCACAGCGCGCAGAAGAGGCCGGGCAGACCGCGATCCAGGCCGCTGCTGCTATCCGGGTCAGCCACGATGAAGTGAGTGGGTACGGCGACTCGCGGCAACTCGTACCATGCCCGCGCACGCCGCTGGTGCTCCTCGCGTACACGGGACGGGCAGCCGGGCCGTGGACACGGCACTGCAATAAAGGCAGTTTCAGGGTGATGTTGGCTGCCACAGCGCCACACAAGCACTTTTTTGTACATATATACGACCCCGTAATATTTTCTGAAATATTGACCGCATATCTTACATTGAAAAATCCTTAAAATGAATATACTTAAGATATCCTGTCGGCGAAGCAGTTGGCCATACTTTTAATATTGATCACAAGTACTAAGGGTCCACCCCAATATGCTTTGAAATATGCTTCAACAGTGGGAAACTCTCCATAAACACGCCTGTGGGACGGAGTTGGATTGCCGGGCTCTCGGCTTCTCCACGAGTTGGTGGACCACGGTGGCCACGCCGGGACCGTGTCACTGCAGACGGCCGCAGCCGGCACCGGCCCGTCGTCAGCTGGCGCGACGACAGCCCACGGCCACGGACAAGTGCGAACGACTGCCGTGATGGCAACGGTCAGGCCTGAGGTGTGACACGCGCGGTGACAGCTCCGCACGCGCAGCAGACGGCCCACTCACCTTCGTAGTTGCCGCCACGGGACCGGACGAGCTGGTGTCGGTTGGCGGCCGCCTCCAACCGCTGGCACACGGTCAGACCATCTGCCTCCACGACCACCGGCTGTGGGGTGGTGCCGCACGAGGTCAGGCGACGCTTTCAAAACAAAAATATTTTTGGCGTCCACCCTGGGCTTTTTCTTGGTAGTAGCAAGCTAGTTAAAACACGATGTCTACACGGCAGATATTTCACTTTTTCGGCACCCTTGCGGAACAGTCTTGGTCGAAACGCTTATTGTCGGACATCCCAGGTGGCACCACTGGCGTGCGCGGGTCTGGTGAGGCGTAAATACAGCGCACAGCGTAAATCCCGCGACAAGGCGACCTCTCCCCAGTTACTACCATCTCCTGGGTACGAGCCACTCGAGAAAAGTTTGCCACGAGTTAGAATCGAATCCAACACCTTCCGCCAACCAGTGAGGCCTGATTTGGACAGTCGCCCTAACCGACTGCTCTCCGAGGGTGGTAGGTCAGGCGAGGTCATGCCACCAGCAGTTGTAGCGCGACAAAGGGGGATTCCTCACTCTTCACGGGACGGGGGGGAAGGGGGCGGGGGGCAGGCGCCAGGAGTGCCGAGGAAATACTCCGAGGAAATCCAATTACAATAAATCACTCACATCTATTGTGGGGTCACGGGTGCTGCAACTGCAAAGCCATGTAACATAACTGAGCTGTATGGTACTCCCGACAGTGTATAACTACGAAACAGTGGAAGACATCCACGGCTGGGCGATGCAACCCCAAATCCTCGCAGTCCCATCCGATGCCTCATGTGAGCGCGTGACGAGCCAGCAACGGTCGGCATCTCCAGACAGGAACACAGCGACAACAGTCACACGCCAGTCAAGCCACCCGGACGCCATGACACCCAATGTGCGCCCGACGTCCGCAGCCGCCTGTGTGCCGCGGGAGCGGAGAGCGCGTTCACCTGCATGGTGTCGGTCTCGGAAGCGGCGACGGCGCGGCGCACCGGCGCTAGACGGCAGGAGGCTCGCTTCAGGCGCCAGGCGGCGTGCGGCTGCTTGGGCGTGTCGAGGCCGGCGGCCGGCCTGTAGAGGTAGGACCCCAGTCAGCATGGCAACTGACACGGGCGGATGAACCACCCACAGCATAGGGGTTCGCAGGGGTCCGCCCGGACGGAGCGCCAGAGGGGAGATTACCCACGGTACAGGGGTCCGCCCAGACGGAAAGTTAGAGGGGAGACTACACACGGTACAGGGGTGGACCCAAGGCGGCACGCCAGGGGAGAGACTATCCACAGTACAATGGTCCACCCAGACGGAACGCCGGAGGGGAGACTACCCACGGTACAGGGGTCCGCCCAGACGGCACGTCAAAGGGGAGACTACCCACGGTACAGGGGTCCGCCCAGACGGCACGTCAGAGGGGAGACCACCCACAGCACAGTGGTCCGCCCAGACGGCACGTCAGAGGGGAGACTACCCACGGTACAGGGGTAGACCCAGACGGCACGTCAGAGGGGAGACTACCCACGGCACAGGGGTCCACCCAGACGGCACGTCAAAGGGGAGGCCACCCACAGCACAGGGGTCCGCCCAGACGGAATGCCAGAGACGAGACTACCCACGATACAGGGGTCCACCAAGACGGCACATCAGAGAGGAGACTACCCACGGCACAGGGGTCCACCCAGACGGCACGTCAGAGGGGAGACTACCCACAGCACAGGGGTCCGCCCAGACGGAATACTAGCGAGGGGACTACCCACGGTACAGGGGTCCACCCAGACGGCACGCCAGAGGGGAGACTACCCACGTTACAGGGGTCCACCCAGACGGCACATCAGACAGGAGACTACCCACGGTACAGGGGTCCGCCCAGACGGCACGCCAGGGAGGAAACTACCCACAGCACAGGGGTCCGCATATGCGTAACGTCATAGGGTGGAGCCACCTACAGCACAAGGGTCCGCACAGATGGAACGTGAGGTGGGGAGGGGGGGGGGGGAAGGGCAATGACATTCGTAACTAGGGTCCGTACAGACCCTAGGTCGTAGGTCGTTCCCCCCCCCCTCCCCCCCCCCGCTGACGCACCGTCAGCGGGGGGGAGGGGGGGGGGACGACCGGAACACAGGGTCCGCACAGATGGAACGTCAGCGGGGGGCATGGACCACCCGAAACACAGGGTCCGCATATACGGACCGTCACGACCGGGACAGGCGCCTGTGTGCACACGGTTGAGTGAGGCACGGGAACAACGTCAATCTTTGAGCGCAGACAGGTACAAGGGAAAACAAAGCCGCATGGTGTTTGTGATCGATAAATGCGGGATATATGTATATAAAAGCAAGATACTTGAGCACGCATCAAAACAACGCATCGAGATAGCTGTTAGCAAGGAAAATATTTAACGACTGAGGGAATCAAAGCAGTCAAACCGTGCTAGGAAATAAGAACGCTTAATGCAGGTACCGAGAGAGATTTCAAATCAGAGTGTTCGCACGGGCCTTTCCCACCTAGTTTGAATGGTTAAGAATTCCATTCAATTTAGCACGGATCAACATGTCTCAGCCGAGACGGAGCCTGCTGGTACAGGCCGGCCACAATACAGCCGGTAACGATGGTGCACTGGCCGCCGGTGCTGTGCGCCGTCGGCTTCTCAGTCGCCCCCTCCCCTCCGCTCCCTCAGCGGCTGCTTGCCGTAGCTGTGCTGCCCGACACTGCTCCGCCCCGGCTGCAGTGTCGGGCAGCACTGTCGGTCTGTACACATGTCTGTGCACAGGCGATGGTGCAGCGCCCGACTCTTTGTCCGCACACTGGGCTGGTGCAGTGCCCGTACTCTTTGTCCGCACACTGGCGCTAGTGCAGCGTCGGTACTGTTTGTCTGCACACTGGCGCTGGTGCAGCGCCCGTACTATATGTCTGCACACCGGCGCTGGTGCAGCGTCGGTACTCTTTCTCGGCACACTGGCGCTGGTGCAGTGCCCGTACTCTATGTCTGTACACAGGCGCAGGCGCAGTGCCCGTACTATATGTCTGCACACTGGCGCTGGTGCAGTGCCCGTAATCTTTGGAGGTTGTGTACGCACAGCCTTTCCGTAAAGTTGTCGTTATCTTGCAAAATACCATGGACAGAGCCAGGCCTGTTTTGCTGTCTCAATACGTCATGCTTGTCACCGTGCATGCCTTATGCAATGTGACAAGTTGAGGCAGGATGAAATGATTCCTTTGTTGCAATAACCAACTGCGCCAGAAAAGGCAACATTAGTTGATTACAGTGTAAAAAACACACACCTTACTTGTAGCTTTCAATGATACCTGACATTCAAACTTCATGTGCCTGCTTTTCCCCGCTGCAATTTTGGCAATAGGCGATTGGTAAGAAAATGTCCCCCAGCTGTGGCACCATGATGAATAAACACGATCATTCCTACCCTGAGAGAGATACATGTCATGTTGTTGGCCGAGCCCGATAACGAATCCAAAGGTGGTGCACTACACCGCATGTACTCACCACTTCCCCGTGAGCGGCCGGGGCACGTCGGGGACGTCCTCTTCGCCGATGGCCGCCTCGGCCGCACGGGCCGCACCGAGCTCTTTCTTCGGTACACAGAAGTCCGTCGGCGAGATGATGACAACCTCGTCGCCACTCGAAGAGCAGTGCCGCACCGTCTGCGACAGGAAGATGACGTCGTCGTCCACCGTCTCGGCTCCCGCGCCGGGCTTCAGCAGACTGGACCTCGCCTCCGACGACCTGCGGAGACAGATGCAGTTCAAGCTTCGTCAACCGGCCGCCTCACAGCGTGACCAGACCTACAGATCGGCGGCGCGACGGCTGAGCGCGCCCAAACCGCCCCACCTGCCGCCCAGCATAGCAAAACTGAGCGGAGGCTTCGCCCAATTAGAAATAGGTCTAAGTCTGCCCGCAAACGCCATGGCGCAGCACGCACCGCGGACCTGTGTTGCGGACAATACCGAGACACACCTGGATGCGTTCTAAGCGCCCGAAATGAAACTCGCACGGCGCAGGCTTGAGCTCAAATTCAAGACGCAGTCGGAGCCAAATCAAAAACTTTGCCATTCATAAAATGTGGACGATTCACATTATGTAAACAGATCACATTTGAGCGAAGAAATAAGTCACAGAATGTTACCACCCGCCAGTAATTACCATAACTACCTTTCCCATGAGTAGCAACAACCCTAGCTCACAACTGCAAACAGAATATCAGAGAACGTGAGCGGGATGCAACAAGACATACGGAAGCCCACCACCAATAAAATTCAATGAAGAAAAACAAATGAAAGACAGATGAAAGTCACGCGCTGGTTAAACAAAACTGCAACTTGGTTCCCCAGTCCAGCTCTAGATCCAGCATAATAAGAAAAGCACGTTTTCGGAAATTACCTAACCCGCAATATAAACTCCTCGCGGTTGCGCCGAGCACCACGAACAAGTACCTAAACAGCAGCAAATAAGAACCGCTGCGTTCTTACCTGGTTAACAGTTTCTGTTAATGACGTAGCAGTGCCATGCTCCACTTTCACCGTACATTTATCAATAAACGACTCCCACTTTGCATGCCTACGTTTAGACGACGCATTTGACGACGCATTTGTGTATATATATATATATATATATATATATATATATATATATATATATATATATATATATAATTGCCAAGGTAGATCCGGGAGGGGGCGGGGGGTACGTGGGGTCGCCCGCCCAGTTTTCTACAGGCACAGTGCGTCATAGTTTAGGATTTTACATTTTTATCCCCTATGATGAAACAGGTGGATGACACAAGCTGCATAAAGTCGTTTGTTCTCATACTTTCGAACGCACCCAGACCACACCTTTTCGGCCGGTCCACGGCACCGGGTGGCGCCTGGAATAAGTTTCGAACGGCCCGACACTCCCTCGGGGGGTGATCACCGCAAGGGTGACCCCGGTGCTAAAGGGGCGAACGACGCATCACACACGGCCAGGTGGAACCGGAGAGATACCCTCCACGTCCTGAACGTGGTTCAGCGCCGCCGCCCCTTGACCCTTAAGCCATCACACGCGGCATACAATGCAAGCAGCAGGCTGCTAGACCCATATGAAGCCCCACGGCCCACCGCGCCTTCGGATATCCTGGCTTAAAAGGAATGTTCCACATTTGTATGTATTTCCGCAAGCATCAGATACGAAGAAAAAAATTCATTTATAAACATTGGTATACCTTTAGTGGAAAAGGCCGCTGTGGACAGTACAACTTCTCTGTTTAGCAAATGTCCTCCTGGACACGTCCCCGCTTGATTACACCATTGTACCTTGCACAAAGTTGATTGAGAGCCAATTGACAGCCGGCATGTCTGGAAGCCGTGCTTACGAACACCAGATATGAACGACTCGACAGTGACATTTTTCGTGGCCGATTGTTGCATGGCCAACGGAATGGAAAGATTTGAGTGACCTTATTATGGCGTCATGGATGTCTGGGTGACCTTGAAAAGGTTTCCGCGAAATAGTCCGCACACCTTCGCGGGTATGTAGCTCAAAAACTAAAGGGATTTCGGTTTTAAGAAGGGCAGGGCTGTGAACTGCACCGAGTGATCTCCAAGATAGCTATTCCAGTTCAAAATCCCATACAAATGTGCCCCACTCCCTTCAAGTGGACAGCTGGAACGTGCCGCAATTAGCCCTCAGGGCGCGTCGATCAGTCCCCAGGATCGGATCAACCCGGGGACGAGGGCGAGGAGACACGGCGAACCCAATACAACGAGAATGACGGATGAAAAAAGCGAGATGCGTGCGCGGACGCGGGGGGGGGGGAGGTGAGGCAGGAAGTTAGGGCTCACGTACCGGCCGGGTCGCTAGGCCCTGAAACGCACACCTACTGTCCAGCCACTACTGGAGCCGGGAACCGCGGCGGCGCTGGTCCCCTCCACTAGCCGAGGCCTCAAGCCTCAATTCCTCTACGGGCCGCACATGTCGGGCAAAGAGTGACTTTGAGTGACTTTAATTTTAAAGCAGACTAAGAGACATGCGACAAATTACCAAACGTATCTGCGATGCAGCCACCAAATGCATGCATGCCAGCACTCCAAGTGCCAAAATCCACCACTTCTCATCCGGTTGGACGTGCCTGCGCCTGCGGTGGCGACGCCCGGACCGACAGGGAGAGGGGAGGGGGATGGGGCGGGGTGGGCGGCGGTCCACCTCACTCCTGCATCGCCACTGTCGCCGGCTAGGGGCGATCCGCGGCGGCGAGAGCGTGTCGGGACGCGACACCAGCGGCACGGCTCACGCGCCACCGCCGTAACCAGACCAGACGGAAGTGCGCGCCACTCGGACCGGTCGGAGACGACAAAAGCCGGCCAGGTGGCCCGGAGCACCGGCCGCGCATTGGACAACCAAACTGCAGTGTTGGAGGGAAGGACCTGAGTTTACAACGCTGCATCGATGTTGGGACTTTCGACGTTAATGATCACAGCGCTCAGACGCACCCTTCAACTAAAAGGCGGGATATGACCATACCTTTAGCAGACACATAAGACGCCAAATATACATAGCCTGTTTGCCGTGCATCTCATAGTGCTTTTGTTTGATTTCTGGACTCGTAAATCCGGATGTGCGTACCTTGCACTTCGCGGTCGTACCCCACCATGTCAGTTGACAATGGCGGCGGGTTGGCGGATCAAAGCGCGCACAGCCGAGAGGGTGCACAGTTGCGGCACGCGCCGCGCAAGCTTGGCGAATTTGTGAGGGACGAGCTTACATCGTGTAGGATGTCACACGTCAAACTCATATGGTTAAAGCCCAAACTTGTGCAATTTCTGGTCGAAGTGAACTGGGTCCCTCCAGTCAGTTTTCCACAGTTTGTGACTCAACACCCGAAAATGAAGGATCACTTACCCAATGCCCCCTGTGTTTGCAGGTTCATCCATATAAAAGCAACATAACATTACATGCAAAACAGATCTAAAACAGGAGCAAGTACTTGCCTGATGAGGGAGGAGCATAATTTACTTATTCATAATGTGCATTTGTTCTTTATCTGTATCCCAGCCACAATGTACTGTTCAATTCCACCAATTCCACCTGGCCTGCTAACTCCACATGGCCTCTACCTCTCTCCTTTGCTAAGCATCAACAATGACTGCCCATATAGACAGGATGTTGCCCAGTCAGCTTGTCACCCCCATCTCCACCCCCATTCCCGGATGAAACTATCACCAGGGCCTACCCCCACCTGGTGCGGCCAGTCCTGCTGTGGTGCCGCCTGCCGCCAGGCCGCATCTGTTGTTCATGGTCAACCCGCCAGGGGCGCATGAGCCACCGGAGCCGACCCACCTCTTCGCACTTGTGCAGCTCACCATGAAGCTCAGACAGCTGTTGACAACATGGTGGTGAGCATAAGTTAAGACAATGCAGTGCAGCAGCAGTGGAATGTAACAGGTACCAGATCAGTCAGGCATACTGCAGCATCTCCTGGCCAGAATGAAAAACAATGAAAAATTTGTGATTCATTGCTAACAGTGTGACATTAATCAGAAACATAAAATTAGGGTAATCATTATTGTCAGTATGGTGGAGAAGTGCACCAGCTTAGGCTATCCTGACTCCAGGTGATGGGTGACATCAGGCAGAACAAGCAGTGCTTTAAGCAATGGCCTTGATACTAACACTGAGATGTCTCAAACCTTGCATAGTCTGCAATGACACTGACCATGTCCAAGATACATAGCAAAAGGACCATCAACAAGTCTGTAAGCATTACATAGGTTGCACAGATCACCACTGATTCAATAATCAGCCTTCACATGAAAAGCTATGGACGCCATCCATACCCTCCCAGCACAACCCCAACAATACAGCACCTGCACTCCTTATTTCTTCATTTCCTCTAGTTCACTGAGACTGACATTTACCTACTGTAATGACAACTGAATGCAAAATCACCAGCTTACCAAAGGTGATCCAAAAGCAATGCCATTTTCTTGGTTCATAATGCTGCTTATGCAAACCAGCACAGCAAGCAACACCATAATGCAAAAGGTTGATTCATTGTTGAATTTCTGTGCAGCTGGAGATTGCCACACCTGCAGGATAGACAACAGTTAACTCAATGTCCATGATAATAATCACAATTGGCAGCTTGAGTTACAACTGCATGCTAAGAGAACATACCCCTGAAGTTATCACACTTTGGTGCACCTGGAACAAGCCACACATCAACATCATATGAAAAATCAGTCAATGATACACATGGGAGCAAGGGGGTCACAGGGGCATGGCCCCTCTCTTCTTGCTGTAGTTTAGTCATTGATACACATGGGAATGGGGGGGGGGGGGGTAACAGGGACATGACCTCCCACTTCTTGCTGTATTTTAAGAAAGAGCTTTTGGCTGATCACCTTCGGCAGAGAACTTCTTAGAAGTACTCCTGGTTCTTTCACTTTTGAGGTATCTCAAATATTTAAGTATATTTTTTCAGCATATGTGAGTCTGCGTATAGGTCACATTAGTTAAAACGGCCACCCGAAAATATTCGCCCACCCATTTTCTCTGCAAGCCCATTTATTTTCCACATTGAAATATGACATGCACACATAATACCCGTACAACATTTTGTTTTTCAAAATCATTGGGATAACTCACAACTTTGGCATAAGGTTCCCTGGTGCACCCAAACAATAAAAAGCCACACATATGCCAACCGCGAACAATACGCGGCACGGCGCCCTGACGCGGCGGACTGAAATTTACCTGCTGCAAGGCCGTATATACTACGAAAAGTCATCGAGCAATGCCTTTACTCCATGTGATCCGCAACATGACGTCACTGAAAACCAGTTGGCCACTGGGCCGAGGCAAGCACTGACACGCGACCGAGATTTCAGCCGACAGACGACTCGGGCTATGTAACGCAATTTTGGCGGACGTAGTAGTGTGCCACATGACTCATACGCACCGTGCATTTAGTGTCCTCGTGTCCTCCTTCGGCCGTCACCGGCGCGTCTGCCGTCGTCGCCGCCGTGGCCGCCAGCGGCGAGGCAGCCCCGCCGCTGCTTTTCGACCGCTGCCGCCACTCTACGATCCGTCACGAGCGGACGTAGGTCGGGAAGATACCGGTAGTTGCCCCAGCGCAGTCGCCCGTTGAACCGTCTACCGACGTCCGTCACGCCCCTCTCCCCGACCGGTCCCACAGACCTGTCTCGGGTCCTGCACAAAGACCCGTACCGTAGATCCGTACTCCGTACCTTCCGGTACGGAGGCGCCTGAGCGGACCGAAGGCTTGCGGCGAAGCGTTCGACTGTGACCAGACCGGATCCCTGCATTCGTCAAAGACCTCCTGATGCTGCGCCGGCACGGCCTCCTACACATGAAGAATAGTGCACCTCCAGGAGCTCGTGGGCATAGGTCAAGCGTTAGTCCCAGGCCCCTTCGGCCCTCAGAACCGACGATAAAAGGCCAGATTGAAGAGCTCGAAGGTCCCGAAAGGCTGGCCAGAGTTCGACCGAAAAGGAATGCTGTTGCGTGAATGAGGGCCTCTGCGTAGATCAGGGTCAGGGCTGCTCGGGTCAGAGAGCTCCCCGTGCTAGGAAGCGGACCAATGTATGATTTATCCAAATAAGGACCCCCCGGATCAGTTCGGGGAACCCGCTCCCCGTGCATGAATGGGAGCCGGTATGACAACCAGCGGGCACTCCGCGCTGAAACGGAATGACCCTTCTGCCTCTGAACGAGAAAGATCATGTGCCCTTTAGCTTTCTAACAACAGGGTCCTTTTGTTCAACACGATGGATCAAAATGAGATAAAAAATGAAAAAGACAACACCATGCCCACTTGAAAACGTCCATCCTCTTTTACCCTACCTGTGAAGCAAATGAGATGAAAGGGTATGAAACTGCGCGCTCACAGCCTCGAGGGCAAAAATACCGATTGCCGGAATCGCAGTTCCTACCAAACCGAGCACTGCAGCTGGATGGCCGTAGCACTGGATGGCCGTAGCCGGACGTGCGAGAACGATCGTTGTGAAAAAAGCTTCAGAATATATTTCAAATTGAAAGCTTTCACTTCACCGTGGAATTCAGCCGCATCATTTATAAGGTTGCCCTATGACCAAATTTGCAGTTACGAGGTGTTCTACAGCGTGGAAAGGTACTTCCTTCAGACGCGTTATCGTTTTCGCCGCTTGGCGACTGCTCCGCAGTGTAAGCTGCGGGGCCGACGCCGCGCGGCCTGAAGAGACTGCAACGCTCAGAGGGTGTTTGCTTCTAAAACTTGCGAGCGAGTATGGTCAAACTACACATGCATTTTTTCACTACTTAATTGTGAGCAAAGGTTGGACATTCCCAGAGGAGCGTGGGTTGGCCATGTCAATGTTAAATGATGACCACTTTTCGGTCTATAATGCTCGTTCACGGGGTGCCCATTATTCCTGCATAATCCAGACAAATGCCAGCAGAGCCCCTGAGTGGCATCATAGAGCCCCTGGGTGTCAAGACAAAACATAGCGTCACTGAAAAGCACCGGTGGCTTATTCCATACGGGCATTTAGCATCTGGTCCATTCACTTTATTAGCTAAATGTGCAAACATAATCGCATCTTCCGGCATCTTCTGGCTCCTGTTTCAGTGCAAAAGGAAATATTAAAACATAATGAGCATTACTGCGTCCCCTCAAAACTAAGCGATAAAGTGGGCCATATCCGGTAATAATATTCTTAAGGGAGAGGGGGGAGGCAGGCACCAACAAAAGGCCTTTGTAAGCTATGCCCCCCTCCCATCCTGACTGAGACTCTGGCTGCGTATCTGATAGCGCCACCATTAGGGCATGGGGCACAGGTTGCAGATTGCGACATCCCTTGCTCGACTCCCGCTTATCCTTAATGCGGGCCGGAGGATGTTTGTCATCATCGTGTTGCAATCCAAGCCAGAACTAATGGTGAGCTTGACACGCAAAATCCGGCTTCAGATTAGTCCGTTGGGTATGCTGACATATCTTGCGTTGGGTCTAGCATAGATGGCTTGGTTAGTTTTGCTCGGGCCTGAAAGGAAACTTGATGATAACCACGGAAAAAGTACGCCGGTTCTGTCAAGTTTTTGGGACATGTAAAGACAATAATAACACCAAAGCTATTTGTAGATTGTGCAAAGCCTCAGGAGAAATGGAAATCGCTGAATCCATTGACTGTTATCAGTCAGAATCGGCTATTCATGAGCATGAAGGCGAGCGTCATTTCCACTGGCAGTTCCTTCTTTGCACGGCTGTTACTAATTTCTGTAATTGCTAGTTTCGTAAAGAAAAGTTTCGCAATTGCAGCATAGACTGGCTGCTCTCCACTGACGCTGAAACAAAGAAAAAAAAATACAGTGTGAAAAGTGAAAACAGAAAGTGTCCAAAATAAAGCATGCCTGTTGGAAACAAAATTGATACTTGACGTTATTTGATTGTCCTTATTTTAGGTTGAACGATGATGACTGGAATGGAATTCTGGACCCCCTCAGTGCGGACACTCGGGTGACTTCTGCTCACTCCTTGGTGCGGGTCTGGGCTGCATTCGAGGAACCTCTTATCAGTTCGGTCAAAATCGGCTGTTCATGAGCATGAAGGCATGCGTCAATTCCCTGGCAGATACGTCGTTGCACGACTGTTGCCTTCAGAGTTTGCTCGCCTCAGGTCAGGAAAAGTCTCCGACCGGATGTTTCGAACACCATCTTGGTATGGCGGATGGTAAATGTCTTGCATCGGCTTGTTGGCGATGGCCCCGCATCTCGTTGGTCAGCCAACCTCATCTTGTTCCGTGGGTTGGCCAATACCCGAGTATCTGCAGGAAAACAAATACGCCTGAGCAATGATATGCGTCATCATCACAGACTGAGCTGAAATATGACCGCACGAGGAACCGCGATTATCTCTCGTTTCCAACGTATTTCCACTTCTGATGCACGTCAAAAGCACGATGCTCCCCCCCCCCCGCCCCTCCCATACGGTTCTTATCGCGGTGTGCAATGTTTGCCCATCTGCTCATAAATCCCTTCCCCAGAACCGATGAAGAGGCGTGATGTCATATCGCTGTGCCCATATTGCCGGGCGGGTCAGCAGCGCAGCGGAGCAGGCGTCACTGCCAGTGTGAAAGCCGCGTCGGAGACATCGCCGGGTCGCACCACCCACCAGCTGCTTCGCCCACTGGACGATCCGCAAGCCACCATGTCCCGGCTGACGTCCTGCTGCTGCTGCATGGACCTCCGCAGTGGGTCATGCGCCATCGGCATCGTCTTGGTCGTGCTGGATGTCCTGCGATTGATCGGCTTCGCCATCCTTCTGGCAACGTTCGTCACCGTCGGGGACCGGAGTGACGTGACTCAAGCGGACAAATACTCGGCAGAGGTGCTGCTGAAGATAGGGCTTGGCATCGGTGCGGCGCTGAGTGTGGTTTCGCTGTTCTTCGACAGCTCGCTGATCCACGGGGTAAACCGAGATAAACCCTGCATGATTCTATCCTGGCTGATCTGGGCTGGAATCAACTTCGCTCTGGTCACCCTTGAGGGAGTGCTCCAGATGATAGTCTTCATGTACAACGGCTTCGGCGCTATGATGGCCACAGCAGTGGTGCTTTTGTTGCTGTGCGGCATGTTCTGGTACTGGTTCGCCGTGGTCCTGACCCACTACCAAAACCTGAAACAACAGATTTTGCCTCAGGTTTGGGGGGCAGGAGTCGCCCAGCGTGGCTAGTTGTCGAAGAAGGTCCTGGGACGCCTTACAGCAAGCATTTGGTTCGACCGTACGAAGTAGTAGTAGTAGTAGTAATAGTAGTATAGTAGTAGTAGTAGTAGTAGTAGGTGAGTAGTAATAGTTGTACAAAGTAAGCGTGCATTTAATTGTGCGGCCCCTGGTGTTTGCCGCAGCGAATCATGCAATCTAGTCCACCCATTGTCCACAGCTCATGTTAAATGGGCCTAGTTGCAATACGACTTTGCTGCCTGGCTTCTGTCGTCCAGAAACCGCTGTCCATGAATTGCCAATTAAATTAAAGGAAACCGCACGTTTGTCTCTGGGTTGGGTGTGCCAGGCATGCGCTGCGGTCGAAATGTAAATACATTTGTGCATATCTGTTTAAAGTTGTTATAGCCGTTACCAAGACCCTGTGTACCACTCCCACATTATGCTATCACGTGAACAAGTGGTAGCTTTTCCAATCCAGCGTCCTCACACCAATTCACAATGCATCCATCGTACATTACGGCAATGCCCGACAGAGGGCGAACGCCTCGAATAAACGAGACCACCTGCAATTTGAACCGGTCCTGAGAACAGAACTCTAGCATGCCGCACGGACGGTATCAGCCTTGTTGCGAAGCTGGCGGGAGGAGCGTAACTTCGCCTAACATGCCAGACGTATCCTCTGATAAAGTGTAGCCATAGTTCTGGCCGTGGACGGCGCTCTGTTAATCAAGAACAGGGAACACCTAGAAGCAAGCACGGGGCTAAAGGCTCTGAATCATCCGATTCATAGCCAGCTGGTCCGAATAATCCGATTTGGTCAAAAGAGGAAGCCATTTTCCTAGAAAGTGTACGCCACCGTCCATGCAGGTCATGTACACTGAGCAAAAACCATGGATATGACTATTTTATGAGTGCTCAAAGCGATTTTCATTGGAAAAAGTTCCCATCAACTTGAAGTGGAAATTTGTCCCCACGATTCAAAATTTACGGGTTGGTTTTGTCGTGCGGTGGCTCAAATTGGCTACCGACTCGTGAACACTCTTTTCAAATAGATTAACAGTTTGAAAATCGTTATCGATAGTACTTACAATTAAGAGGCGACGCACACTGTGGTAATTAGGATTCAAATGTGGCCGAGATTTCAATTCTGCTGGAAAACGTTTGCTTCAGTTGTTTTCTATCGCCGAATTGATCACACCATGCAACATCACCCTCAGAGCTCACCTGGGCCATTTTGCATTCCTTTCACATGTGGATGAGGTTACAACTTTTTGGAAAGCCCTTACTCTGCCATAAATTGGCAAGGTGTTTGTCGTAAATTATTTGGCAATAGAAACAAAAAGACCAAAGCATAGTTGTATGGAAGGGATCAAAAGATGGCGTTCTATCTACCAATGCATCAAAATTGTTTCATGTGACATTTAAAGGAGGAAAATATGTGGTTTGGAACAAATGCATGACACCATAAATATTATCCAAATTTAAGATACATGGAGACCAACAAAAAAAGTATGTGCCAGTTCCCACTTTTTATTGTGTTCTAAGTGCTCACTATGTGTGAGTAACTATTTCAAACAATCGTTATGGCGACAGAAAGGGTCCGAAGGAACTTTAAATGTTTTAGTAAGCTCGCGTCAGCCGGCCAGCCCGGCTGCCTGGCGGCGCGGCCACCGTGTGCGGCGGCGCGGCGGCTGGCCGGCCGCAAAGCCCTGTTTGCCTGGACTGACCGAGGAAATGGGCTGACATTTGACACCTTCTGGGAGGGTTTAATGCGAGGTGAGACGTGGGGTTTAGCCTGCTTCGTCAAGCATCAGGTTCAGTGCTTCGTCAAGCATCAGGTTAAAAGTTTGGTAAAGCGTCAGTCAGTGGAGGTGTTCCGATTGACTGAGAAACGGCCGGCTCATTGTTGCTCATTGCTTTCGGCTCATCGAGTAGGGGTGACGGTTGTTCTCCGACCGTCGAGCGCGCAACATGGAAGTGCGACTGAGCAATATGGCCTTCTTTCACACCAAAGTGAAAGGAGGCCTTTTGTCCAAGCGAGAGAACACCAAACTACGTGCAGTTGAGCTGGGAGTAAGCTTAGCAAAGGTAAAGTGTGTCGTCGAGCTGACGGACGAATGTGAGGAAGACCTACAACACGCCTTATCTTATTTTGTTTAGGCCACACAAAACAAATGGAGCAAATATGGGCACTGCAAGGGCAGAGTGCCGGCTAAAAACGAGCCGTTTTTACGGGCAGCATTGTGGTGCTGATTGATGGGGTCAGGACGGCACCGGCTCAGCCGATGACCGACCACAGCCGCCGAGTTCAGGCGGACGTCCGAACACGCCCTGTGCCGAGCTGATCGAAAGGACCAAGCGGCGGGCCTCCAAGCATCTATCTACGGACACGGCGCTCAAAACCTAGTAAATACGGCTAAACAGAATGGGCGTGCCGGAGGTACAGCGGATTTGTCCTATGTCCTGACAGGAATCATGGCATCGCCCGGCAAGCCAAAGAAGGTACGGCATGCGCTGAATGGATCCGCCCGCCGTTCACCAGTTGCATGCACGTCACCTGACAAAGCCTTGGCTATGTGCGTGGCCAGCGACTTAACTGCGCATGTGTTCAGAGTGACGCGGAATGCAACTCATAACGTTCCACTGCATGTTTTCCCCGCGTACAACAAAGTGCAGTCAACAAAACTCGACTGTCACCCACCTGTCGCAACAGTGGTTCAGTGACACCAGTGCTCAAGTGACACTGCAAGCACTGTTCGACCGCACTATTCGCCATCTGGTGGAAGCGCATGGCACCCTGGTGACGTTGGACCGACCGATTGTCCGCCCGGGGCCCAGCACACAGGCCATCCGTGGTGCTCTCGAAGTAAAGGAGATATTCGATGGAGCCACATCCCAATCAGTAAACAAGCAGGCAGTTTGCGAAGAGGAGGAGGAAGTGGGAATAGCGCAAAAGTCTGCGTTGTACAATGGTGCCTTTGCGACTCTTCGTCGACAACTTAGTACTCTGGCAGAACAGTGTGCTGTCATCATGTTGGCCGCGCGAACCTCTATGCATCAAAGACATCCGCGAGACTGCAGATATATCGAGAGAGGAGAGCAGACGGATGAAAGCAGAGGTCAGACGGTTGAAGCCGACAATCTGAACTACTCCGGGTGACATTCGTGTAGAAGTTTATCATGAGCTTTTTCCCACGATGATGACAGGAAAGTCATCACTGCTTTGACAGACACCAAGAGCAGTGCGTCTTACACTGTGTGCCGGACAAGACTCAGGTAAATGAATGACCTGAATGCGTTATTAGCTCGCCCCTCACGCAAAGGGGCTTACCAATTTGGTCGATGCACGGTTGGATTCGTATTTTAGTGCGTCATTCACGTAACAGACCGGTTGCCAGTTCACACACGCTCGGGTGGGGGTCAAATTGCCTCCCCCCAAAGGTTTTTTCCGGAATGGTTTCCGGACGGTGCGGCGTAGCCGCGCCAAATTTTGCATAGCTGTAGACAATTAAATAGCGAATCGTTTGACATCTTAAATTTAGATTTACTGTGTAAGGTCACCGAGCTATGGCGGGTCAAATTCAGACCATGGTTTCAGGGAAGGCAATTTCTAGGGAATCGTTCAATCTGATGCAACAACGGACTGTTTGACGAAGCCATACATCTCTGAGATGCTTTCTTAGGCACCACATATATTGAATGAGCAAATTACGTTGACCTAAGGTCAGGTATGAAGGTCAGACCAAGGTAAAAACCAACCTGATTCATTACTCTAGGGCTTGCGGTATGGGATAGTTTCTGGTGCTCATTTCAAATTTGACAGCAGGAACCGTATTATCCATATTTCATTGACTTCTTAGAGGTCAGAGCAGGTCATTGACCTAGGATGACCCGGATCGACATTTTGTTCTAGGAACATATTGCCTAGCGTAATCTTTGTCGCTTATTCAAATACAAAACTCAGAGCAGTCTTGCATGATTTTGGTTACCATGACCTTCAAAAGGTAAAAAAGGTCACTGACCTCCAATGGGCTTGTGATTTTTTGCTGAGAAACAGTTGCCTAGGTTCTGTGGCACCTTGGTGACCAACCTGGAATTTGACCTTGTTTGACCTTATTTTACCTGAAGGTCATGACTTAGGAAGCTCAAACCTTGACCTAAGTGAATTCAGGCACAGTTCAAGACACCCTGTAAATTTGGTGCTTCCAGATCTCTTAGTTCTCGAGATCTCAGGAGGGGGTCAAATCGACTCCCCCACCCGAGCGAAGGGTATCTAGCCGGCCACCCTGGCGCGTGTTAGGACTTGGGCGGTGACATCAAAATACAAAGCGACCGGAAGTGAACGGAAGAAAACGGTGCAACGGTGTTTTCGGGAGGTGATGAGTTCGGCAATGGATCAGTCGAGAGCAGGGGGAAGTAGCACATCAAACGATGGCAACACGACACGTGCATTCCGAGATGTCAACAAGCTCAGTGAAGTGATAGGTGTGGACCCGGTCTTCTTCGTAGATTCGTCGTTGTCCTATCTGCTCTGTCTTCATTTTCACCCATCAACACCCGAAAGCACACGCAATATGTCATGAAGACCAGTTGCTCCTGTCATGGTATCTATGGTGATATATGCCTTCGTCTGTGCACAAACTGCTGATTCATGGGTGGACTTGATCAAGTCATTGCTACTTCCCATTGGTATACACAGCGAGGAAGTGCAGGAAGCCAGACACAAACAACCGGTAGTATCCACTCAGCCACGCCAGGAAGACGTCCAGTCAGCACTCAATAGTGAACCAGTATCACCACCAGCTGGTGACCAGCGATCTACTGATCGCCAGCATCACCGAACTCGACATAGGCCCAGGAGCCGACGGCGGCCCTTACAGGCCAGTTCGAGCGCAGTGGACATCAGTGCACTCCTCAAGGACTTCGAAAGACGAAATAGCGACACAGATGAATATGAGGGGAATGCAGTGTCGCGGACAAGCAATAGCAGTAGGTCTGGCCGATTCGTTTCAAATGGAATAGGTATTCCTTGCAAGTAGGTAGCTTATGCCGACAAATATTTTCGCTTCCTTTGTTTTCTTTTTGCTTGTTTCATGTTTGAGGCCATCTCATTATTACGACCTAAATCGAAAAGCTTATACTCATTCAATCTGGTGTAAAATCAGTCACGCTGTGAAAGCGTTTAATGCGTAGCGTAAATTAGACCGATACAAATGGATCATGCAACAGCAAATCGTGTCACTATGCCTAACACAATTAAACGTACACTGTCGTGTATGTGTGTCAAGTTTAAATGACTTTTGTTATGCGTACCATGTTCGGTGATTCTTTCTGCCTTGTTTTAGCTTCGGTGGTGTTAAAAGGAGCACGTGTGAATGACACGAGAAAATGTCGAGAGCACTCGGAACGCTGCATGTCGGGCTTATTTCTTTCTGTTTATTACCGTATTTAACGGATACTTCTTGACACATCTCCATTGGTCAGTTTGTCTGTTAAATAGACATTGGATGGGAACAGGTTTGTGTGTTAAGGCATAAGTAATTGTTGAAGACGTGCAATTTTCAACGCTTTGACTATGCCATTTCAGAAAACTATTTTTAATATGATACGAATAATTGCATTTGCTGTGATACATATCAGCTCGTCAACTGAGTGATGGCAACCGCAGTCACAATGTGACATTTGGTAACATGTGACAAATGGATAGGTGACGCTTATTTTGTCACAAAACAAGTAAAATACACGTCTGGATTTCATATGAGCCCTAAATGATGTTTCTATGTTGAATGGTTGCTAAGTTAGAGGTGTTGACCACCACTGGATTCGAATTAGCACAATGTGCGACGAGGTGGTGTAAAACACAGTTTGTAACGTTGCATGTTAGTGGATCTAAGTTATGAGCAGACGAACAAATGGTACGGCCAACCCAGCAACGTATTATTCAATGCAGACTGACACCGCACAGTTTTCTCTCAGAAAATGTGTATAAAGTACTGAATAAAGTCATCACTGAAGCTTCATTACCCGAACTACATCGTAAGAAGAGGGACGGGTCCGCTACAGTGGCGCAGCTGGGAATGGGAGAGGGCGTAGGGGGCACTTCTCCCCGCAGGTGGGAGTGGGAGAAGGCGCAGGGGGCACTTCTCCCCGCAGGTGGGAGTGGGAGAAGGCGCAGGGGCTCCCCGTAGGTGGGAGGATGGGGGACTGGTGTCTCTGTTCTAGTTATCATATAAAAGGTCCATCGATGTCACTATATATACACACACACACACACACACACACACACACACACACATACATATATATATATATATATATATATATATATATATATATATATATATATATATATACATATATAATCTAAGATGGCTATTTCATTACGGATCCCCAGATAAATGTAAAACACTCCCTCCAAGGCCGATGAGTACGTTGGTGCAGTTCAAGCATAAGCCGTCGCATGTTCGGAAAAAGGCGAGAATCTGTTTGGTCAGCAGCCGTGTCACGACCACAAATGGCACATAACAAAATTAACGCACTATGTTACGACACACCTACTGGAACAATACCAGTGTTGGAGAAAAAGGTCTTGCATAGTAGAATTCACCCACACAAATCACTCGCCACTGATTTGTTGTCGTTGTTAACCTTTTTTTATGTGACGTATCACATGTTATAGTTGGAGAATTGTTATGTTATTTCGAGTTTGATTGATTGCCCGAGTATAAGTGCCTACAAAAAGTAGCAAAGGTTTTCATAGTTACTAAAATTTGGATCTCCTACCATTAGAAATGCAAGACAATGTACAGTCAAAACTGCATGTCCAGACAAAATACCTTATCAACGGTGCGAAGCTGGAGCACATCGACGAGACTCCCGACCTTCGTGTCACTCTACACGCAAAGCTCACCTTCACCCTACATATTCCGAACATTACCAGCCGACCCATTTCCTTGTCATTGTTAGACGGCCCGTCGGATTGTTGATTCGTTTCATTCAAGACTGGCTCTAACTCGAATCGGCGTGCTGTGCTATCCACGTAAAAGCCAACCGTGATTACAGTCCCGTCAAAATGGCCACGCATACCACGCAGACATGGCACGTCTTGAAGACATACACTGAAAAACAGCCGGGAGCCCTTTTCTGAAAAATGGTCCTTTCGAATAGGGCGCAGAACGCATTTTAGGAAACCGAAATCTCTTGTGAGATCTATTTGACCCAGGAGGAAGTATTGAGGCGTATTGACGCAGCCATACAGTTCTCCATTCAGTGATGATACTTAGACAGGCTCTCAGCCAGAAACACGGAGTCCAGGGTGTATCAAAACCTTTTTTAGGATACTACTGGGTCTTTGAGCCTTATTTCGCACCCACCGTTTACAAACGCGTCCACCATATTTATGAGTCAGGCTGACAGGTCTGCTGCATGAACTTTAATGGTAAAACGCTGTTTTTTTACATCTGTGCCAAGCTACCATGCCCCATAAAATGATGGGTATTCGCGAGTGCTTCAAGTTGAATGACAACATTTCATCTTTGAGTGTCGAATAAGGAAATGCTGCCAGGAAACTAGGGGACAAAAACCATCTCCAAACTGGCAGCATACTGAAATGTGCATACGTCAGTAGCTGCTAGATGGGAGTCGGAGGTGGCAGTCACTAACAACGGCTTTAGATCTCAGTGGTTCAGGACTCTCAGATGCATAAAACATGGATGCCCAATTCCTGGACTGCAAGTTTGTTTTAGCAATTAAAAATGAAATCACGGAAATCACTGAAAGCTCGGGAACAGAGTGATGGGAATACCATAAAAAACAACGATGTAAAACTGTTCCAGCATTGTGATGGCATGACAGAATTCGTTAGGACGAACAAACTGTCTCTAATGTGGTTGAGGTGGTAAATGAATGTGGAAAGTTGCTGGACTTGCATCGAATCAGCAAAAGGAGGCAGAATTTAAGTTCATTGTGTGGGCAACGGACAGTAGAAAAGGTAAGAGCTCCGGGCTTGTGGCTCAGTGTGAATGACAAATGCCATCAAGAAAGTATTAAGCCAGGTTTTGCAGAGATAAAACGGTCTCTTGACGTCTGGCCACAAAGCGACCTGACGCGTAAACGTGCTATTGCAGTGGCAAGGTTACTCATCATTGCTCAACTGTCACACGTGATGGCTCGCAGCCAGGTTGATAGAACCAATTTAGAGATGATCTAGACCCACAAAATGCCATTTTTATGGTGAGGACGTCCACCCAATGTAGCCAAAGTGACGCTGTTTCAAAGCATAGAGGAAAGGGGCTTAAAAACGCCAATATCATTATTGGTATAACAAACTAGCTGGCATACATGGATGGGTGAGATAGGAAACACCACGGCAGCTTTATTCGTCGAAATACTGGCAGACAGAATACAGTCGTTACAGCTAGATGTGCTGAAATACAACTAACACTATGCACGGGTTGAAGGAACGTCAATACTCCCTTCTACAGAGAAATGCTGGGATGGTTCTAAGAGGTATGCCCATTAAAAGCTCCCGTGACAGAAAAATATGTGAGGAGCCAATCCATCTGGCTCAGCAAAGATATAAGCAGTAAACTGGAGACCGATCATTCTTGAATCCTTAAACTGAAATGGAATTAAAACTCCGATTATATAAGACCCTCCAGACCCTCCGATTATATAAGCTGTAAAGTTGAGTTTGAAATCTTTTCCTCTCATCATGTATGCTCAGGTTAAAAAACAGCATGACTGCCCGGAATGAATGAAGGCAATTTTTCATATTGCGCGGACACGGGCTAAATGTCACAGTAGCCCATTTCACTTAAGCAGTATTCACAGAGACCCCACTGACACCAAATCTGAAATGCTCAAATGTTAGCATGAGCAAGAATAAAACCCATGGCCTGACGTCAGGGCAATCAAAATAGCAAACATTTTACTACGTTTTGTCTCATTATTATGCACCTAATTCCCATGTCACATTTGCGGTGCGGTATGATTTGGTCTCATGGGACCCAATACACAAAGTAAGGTGAGGAAATGGTACATAATGAAAAATGATAGCAGCGTAATGTACACCGACCATTTTTACAGCCTAACGACAAACGACTGGTTTCGTCCCCTGTTTGTCCTATTTTCTATGCATATTATATGCATATCATATATGTATATATATATATATATATATATATATATATATATATATATTCACTGGAATGTCACGCGACAATATCAGGTATCAGTTGAATAAACACCAGCATGAAAAGGGCTGAACGGCTATGAGGTGAAGTGAGGTGGTAGTTCCGGATGTCCCCACTTAAATTTGGAAGCGGTTCCACTTCTAGAAGCATCACTAGTGCATATAGCCACGCCTCTAATGCTGCGAAATATCAGGTTTATGAACAACTGCCCTTAGTTAACGAGGTTAAACCGAGCGCGATAACAGGATTTCCGTGGAGAGATGACATACGGTTACTCCCAATTGTAGGCATCTCCTAGATGCTTTATGAACGAGGCGCACATGCACATGCCATTTGGAAGAAGAACCCAGACAAGGACCTGTGGCTAGCATTCTTAACACTTTTCTTTTGTTTAGCATGTCATTTTACAATACCCGTATTAAATAAAAAGGGCTTCTTGACAGTACCGCTGAGGTTTATACCGCAATCAAGGATTGGGTAATTAAGTAAGTGCATCCTGGCCCTCGCACCATCTACAGA
Organism: Pollicipes pollicipes; assembly: GCF_011947565.3. Classification (NCBI taxonomy): domain Eukaryota; kingdom Metazoa; phylum Arthropoda; class Thecostraca; order Pollicipedomorpha; family Pollicipedidae; genus Pollicipes; species Pollicipes pollicipes. The sequence continues at coordinate 20,375,666 of NW_023596746.1, forward strand.
TCCGACGTTACACGCCCCCCATTCACTGCCGTCCCAGGTTAATTGGTGACGTGCTCCTCCGACACAGCTCATCTACATGCACGGTGCGTTCCATCGGTCACTGCTTTCCTACATTTCCCAGTTTGTCATTCACGTAGGCTGTCTAATCCGAAATAAGCAATGTCAGGATATGCACCGCTCTTAGGACTCGGTAGGGAGGTGGTGGAAAAGAGGGGAGTGGGCGAAGGTAGTGGAGTTACCCCGCTGTTACTCTTGTGGCGACACTTGTATAACACTGTAGACTACTGTAAGCGCATACAGATTGTCTCTCTAGAGATGGCTGCCTTTAAGATTTTCCCAACCCAACGACGGTCCGTGACATCGATAGAGTTTGGTACTCCTATAGTGGCATCTTCGTCTATTTTATGTTTATCTTGCCCCCTACCCCCACTTCCCCATACAGAGCCCGAGCCACCGGGAAATGACGCAGAAAATGTAAAATCGCTGACAGTCGTAAAATCGTATTTGTCACGAAAACTGTGATCGGCATTTCCCATGACGGCCTGCACCTTTTTATCAGCGGAAGATAGCGACTGGCAGTTTCCGACGTGCTACGCCGCCGGCTATCGCGACCCACCCCGCCAAAGCAAACTGTTGGTGTCAACTAAAGTCCTGTCTGTAGATATGGCAATATGTGATATCAGGAAGGAAAACCGAAGGTGAGCTGATAGCCTCTGCACGCGAATCACGATAAAACGGAAACATGCCGCCTTGTATACCGTTCATTGAATGTGGTCGGAGGTGCAAAACAGACGGTTTTATGTACATGGCGCGGCCTGCTACATGCAGATCAGGGGCTTTGGAAAATATTATATATATATATATATATACATATATATATATATATATATATATATATATATATATATATATATCTCTCTCTCTCTCTCTCTCTCTCTCTCTCTCTCTCTCACTCTCCTCTCTCTCTCTCTCTCTCTCCTCTCTCTCTCTCTCTCTCTCTCTCTCTCTCTCTCTCTTTCTCTCTCTCTCTGCATGTTCTATTTTCGATTTTCGATTTTTCGATTTTTCGAGTTTCGATTTTCATCCTGTAAAACTCTTAACCTATTTATTGTGCCATTTCAAGGCCCTAGGTGCCATTCAGTCTTTTCCGACGATGAGATAAGATCTCGAAACGTAAGAATGCAAAGATGAACGAATACGCGAGTTATTTTGGGCCTGCCATCTTTAAGCTAGCCGACAATGCTGAGTCAAAAGCCCGGGAGCTAAAACGATGCATAGAAAAGTTTGTCAATGCTGAGTCAGCGGTCATTTTTAAGCAAACATGCATAGATGAAAAGGGTCTGTCGAATCATGTATTTAGATCATAGTAACTACAAAATCAAGTCTCAAATGCAGCTGTTATGCTCCTCCAACCTTTTTTAACACTGTCTGTGTGTTGTGAACAAACATTCAGAGTCATCAGGTATGTCATGTTAATTAGTCTGAGTGATCATTCTACTGCGTGACAATTCCATGGTCTCCTTGCACATTCTTGGCACAAGTGCTTGGTTACTTTGCTCACCATGGAAGCTGCTGGTAAAATATGAATGCAAGTGGTAGCAGTTTGTGCTATGCATTTCAGTTTTGTTACCCCGTCACATGCATTGACAGCATTATCTCGCAAAATATCTGCTATATCTTGCAATGCAGCCTCCATGGTTTACAGAGGTAGGTGGGTTCAATTCCCACTGATGGCGTTTTACGTTACCGAAGCAGCGCACGTCTTGATGCTGGTTAGAAAAGGAAGATTGCCAGGTGGCCCGGCTCATAGTATTGTAACACTAATTTGTAATGAGGAAAGTAGCCAATGTCTCATCCCATGAAAGTTATTTTTCATTTTTTGATTTGTCCTCATACTTATGTCGTCCTTACTTCGAGTAGGCGGTAAGGGTGAAGCCATTTCATGCCATGTCAGGTCAGGTCAGGACGATTTCAATGCAATTAAGGTAAGGACAGGCCATAGCTTAATGTGTACAGAACAGATTGTTAAAAATTATGCATATGACCTTTATCATCAATAACAAATTTTCGACTATGACAATTGTATACTCCTGTCTTGTACTTCCACATGCCTCAATACCACTAGCAATGAATCAGTGAAATTAAGCTCACATCCCCGTTATCTTTTAATAAGGTGTGCTGAAATACATACCAGTCCTTAATCTGTCAACATAAATTTTAGATAATAGCACCATAACGCACTATTCAACGTCGGGGTTCCAAAACTCCACCTCCATGCGGTTCACAACCTGCCAGGCACGCAGCAGGGCAGTGAAGAAGTGACTTGGAAAACAAGGGCAACCATATCCATAATATAAGTTGCATGCAGCACAGCAATCATGCTTACAGATCACACAAACGCAAGTTTGTTTGGTTAATCTATACCAACCCATGTCAGTGCAGTCTGGTAATTCAAAATATTCAAGCAGACCTATGAAACAAACCAGCTTGCATTACAGGCTTGCTTTCACTGATTTAATGCAGTAGCACCTGGGCAAAGGATTTAAGTAACAATGCATATAAACGTGCACTTGCGGTTGAACCACTACACAGACAATGACGGCTGACACATCGGTGTACCTACTGCGCCTCGGCCAGGTATGCCGTGACCTGCAACCCCTGACGACATATCATTAAGGGAAAGAAAATAAGTCCGACTAATGGATTTTTCAACCAGCAGTAGTCAACTACTCTATGGCAAAAGCGTAACTTAGAAATCGCAGATCTAGGGGGCTAGAGGAAACCCTCCACATCCACCCTACTCCATCCGCAAATGCCACACCCACGGAAAATGTTTGCAGGACCTGATAGTGACTGGACCCAAGCTCGGTGAAAACGTTCGGATGTCCAAGCTGTGGTCGGACACGAGGTTTGCTGCACACGCCGCAAACGTTATCGAACTGTTCCAGCTGAACAAGCCAACCATGTGCCATCTCCTATCAGCTCGTGTCTGGGATGGCAGTGCGGAAAAATGTATTCTAAAGCATGTCCAAAAGTTGAGAGGTACGTTCCAAATAGATGTAGATGAATACATTCATCGCTTTGTCAATTACACAGCTGTCGCACATTCGTTGAGGATAAATTGTCAAAACACTTCCTGCAGTGATCAAGATATGTCTTGCATATTTCAATCTTACATAATTTTGTTGCACTTTCACGAGCATGGTCAAAATTGTGGCATTGGTTTGAATACGATTCACACTATCCGCTCATAATTTGCCATATGTGTTACTTATCGTCGCTTTCAAACAGCACAAGCTGCTTCAAATTACAATTATGTGCTGCAGCTGAATTTATAGACTAGCGATCGGAGTGAGCTGCATATTTCACGTTGGTTGGGTTTGTGTGTATTTTCGCTAGGGCTGCAGTCGTTGCAATACTTATTGCTACACTGTGTGATCCAAATGCGATGTTTCCCCGGCAAGCCATTCAGTGTGTGCACTGCGGTGCTTCGTGACGCGTACGAGGTGCTGGATGAGCGCAGCAAGGAGCAGCAAGATCTGCAACGGCTGCCGTAGGAGCGCCACAGGTCATACAGCGCCATGGTTGGGAAGCTTGACGACGTGGCAGACTCCATCAAAAATGGCCTGGACCCGGACGATTGGCTCTGGCCCACCCTTGCGCTGCATCATGAAAACATCGCAGAAGAGGCTAGTGATGCGTCACAAAATTTGTTTGATCGGCGATTAGTTGTGCCCCCGCGTTTGTTTGTCATTATAGACCCGGTATTCAAAGTTCGCTGGCTGCCGTTTTATCATTTCACCATACGTTTGCATCCCTCATGTATCTAGTGCTTCTGTCATCTTGGCGTTACCGTCACGGTCACGTCACCTTACGGTTACTGCCATAGTACGTATATAACGGCTCTTCCGTCCCACCACTTCCTCAAACCAGTGCCAGATTTGTTTATCAGCTCCCGAACCATTGACGGCGGCACTGTCAGTGATGTGTGTGTAATTATGAGGAAAATAAGATAGTAGTTATAGCATATTGCTTAACAGTAGCATATTACTTTCCTGATACACTAAGTGGTTTTGTCGCACTTCGGCTTTGATTACATGCACAAGTCATATGGATATAGAGAGGCGTGTGATTGAGCGGACGTTACACGGGCGCGCATTGAAAAGTTATGTGGTGCACACTTTGCCAGGCTGGACTTACCCGGGTGTTTTTGTGTGGCCTCGTCACAAAGCTGATCGCGCGAGGACGTGGCGTAAATGCCCAAGGCCGGGAACTCAGTTGTTCGAACCGGAAGCTGAATGGGGCCATGGACAGCGTGGAACGAGTCGGCGATCTCTGCAAGCTGAGAGGTCTGAAGCACGAGACCAGCGTCGTCTTCGCGACGTCAGCAGTGGACGAGCTGGTAATTCTGCAGCTGATCCCGCCTGCTGCCGTCGCCACAAAGGAGAACGTTATCGCGGCGGGGGGGGGGGGGGGGGGGAGTGTGTGTTCAGTGCCACCATCAGGAGGAAAATCGGGGCCTTTACAAGGTACTGTCCGCGGAGTCCCGCACAAATCCAGTGGTTGTTATGTCGCGCTGGTTACGAGGCTTTGCCTTATTTGTCCTGCGGAGTCCATCGTAGAAAGTAGGGCGAGTGTAATAAGGGATGTTTTTGGAGATCACCGCCAGTTAAAACACGATAACGCGGCCAGAGAGCTGATCATTCGGTGTAATGGTCCGGAGCCGGAACGGGCTGAGCTTTAAGTCGACTGACTACAGAAAAGGCAGCCGTACCGGTTTGAGCGGTGCAGCGAGCGGGGCATCTCGATATTCGAGGAAGGGACAGTCATGCAGCGGCTTGTGAACGAAATACGCCGTCGTGTGTCAGTGTTCTGTGTTGAGTGAGTCAATGTGAGTGTCATGGGCACGTGTCTGCGCTCATTTGAGCAATAACTACGAGTGCCACCGTGGTGTACCCAATGTGACCAGTTGTGTTACCGCTGGTAACGTGATGCAATACATGGCGCCCATCATACACCGTGTATGATGGTGCTCAGATGATACGACATGTCTTTGGGTGCTGTCCATCTGTAATGTTCTGGGTAGATCGAGCCGCAGGATTCATTTCGAAATGAACACGTGAAATGCTCCGCATCTCTCGAGCTCAGTGTCCATTCCTACACTTGAATTCTACATTATGCTCGCATGACCCGTTATTTAAGGGAATGACACTGGGGCTCCACTGAATATTTTTATCGGTTTATCTCCAAGCTTTCATTATGATGAGGAATAAGCGATGTATTTTTTGTGCATTCTGACGTCTTCAGTCCTTCATGTAAAGAAAGGGAAATAGCGCGTGTCGCAGAAGTGGAGAGGTAGTCCGGCACCACCGCTTGGATTTTAACGTGGGGTGCAATTGGCGCAGTTGGTTGGATGGGGGGGGGGGGGGAGGCGCCACGTGATCCTGCTGCCGGCGTGCCCGAAAACCCAAACTTCCACCGCCAGTGGGGGGACGCTAAAGCGTGGAGACCTAGCGCGCTATTGATAATCCTTTAACCGTCCGCGGAGGTAAATATGGCTGCACAGTGGAGTCGCATGACGCGCGGCGCGAAAAACCACTGTGGATGTTCGTTGGAACAGAGCGATATTTAGGTACTGGGCAACAATAAATTGTTTCTGGCTCGTGGTAGGCAGCACGCCAGACAGTTTCTTGACTTCTGGGCGATGCAGCGGCTGCCAGTCTTTGACCTAGCATGTCTATATCGGTTCGCCTTCAGACGAGGCTTGCGGCAGCTTGTCGTTTCAGCCTGCACCAGTAGGGTAGCGGAACATAAGCTGGAGCTTGCGGATGGGGTCGAGGACGCTATAGCGCTGACCTAGAACATTTCTCTGTTGGACGCGTGCATGTGATACAGCGCATTTGTATCGAAGCCCGACATATTTGCTGTACACATGTTCGTCCCGGAACCTTGCAGTTCCGCCAGCGTGGTCAGCGGCGCGCCCAGTGAGCGTGGGACGGAGCCAATGTCGGCTACCAATCGCCTGGCGCTGCCAGCGATATTTTACGACAAGGACCGTGGCGATGCCTGTGGCGCCACCTGCCAATATGAGAGCTTTTTCATCCATCGCCGCTGTCAAGCTGTGTCTGCATCCAGGTTTTATATTTGTCATGTACTTCAGAAGCCGATGCTTACGCGCCTCTGAGTTGTTGAACACATTTTTGCTTACCAGGCACGGATCACGCGAGGCTTAAGTGTTATTGCCAGTGACGTGTGCCTACCTATTCTATGTCGTGTGTGTGTGTGTGTGTGTGTGTGTGTGTGTGTGTGTGTGTGTGTGTGTGTGTGTGTGTGTGTGTGTGTGTGTGTGTGTGTGTGTGTGTGTGTGTGTTTGTGTGTGTGTTTGTGTGTGTGTGTGTGTGTGTGTGTGTGTGTCTGTGTGTGTCTGTGTCTGTGTCTGTGTCTGTGTCTGTGTCTGTGTAGCGTGCTGCGGCCAAGCGGCGAGGCGATGTGCTTAAAGTGGCCAATGAAGTGAGCGTCAGATAAGACGCGTCAGCGGCTCGGAAAGACCCAACATGATCGCGGCGGGTGGTATGTCTTCCGGGCGCTCCGGGGGCCTTGCGTCCGCTGCAGTCTGGTGAGTGCATTCCAACCATGTGTGGTTGTGGTTACCTAAACGGTGTCACCCGATGAGCTGATAAGCGTGTTGTCCGAACATAGCTGTGCACCATGGCCCCTTCTTATCTGCGCTGGCTGCGGTCGTAGCGTTACCTACACGAATCGTGACACGCTGACGAGGATGTCGCCGACTGAGGTCAGAGCTAGCTGTCCACTGCCCAGTTCAACTGAACAAGCTCAACAAAAGATGTGCTTCCAGCGGATATTAAAGCACCGGTGTTAACCAATTATTGGAGTGCTAATGTGCACGAGCCATACCGCAGTGTGTACTTTCCACAGTTTCGAGCCATCAATCGGTCTGTTTTGTTTTCTTCACGGCAACTACTGGTCGCTGATCTCTCGCGGTCGCTGGCATCAGGGGTTGATTTCTAACGTTGGCGAACTCCATGTGGGTGTTACAGTGAGGCTGGATATATATATATACATATGTACACAGAAAATATATTCATATGTACATACACATATATATATATATATATATACATATGTACACAGAAAATATATTCATATGTACATACACATATATATATATATATATATATATATATATATATATATATATATATATATGTGTGTGTGTGTGTGTGTGTGTGTGTGTGTGTGTGTGTGTGTGTGTGTGTGTGTGTGTGTGTGTGTGTGTGTGTGTGTGTGTGTGTGTGCGTGCGTGCGTGCATGCGTGCGTGCGTGCGTGCGTGCGTGCGTGCGTGTGTGCGTGCGTGCGTGTACGTGTGCATGTGCGAGTGTGTGTGTGCGTGTTTTGATATATGTATGATACGTAAGGATAAGTTCTGTGTTTTGACGAGCAATCATGCCAACAAACAAAACAAATCTCAGCTCTACCTCACACAAGTTTTAATGTCAAAGACGCACAACGGATGCCCGATAGGCAACTGAAAATTTGGGCACGATTGCACGACATGCTGGGGATGTATCCCCGGACTCTACTAACAGCCTGCAGCGTCCCAAAAGTATAGAGACTTCGATCTCATGAGTCCCAAACGGCTAAGTGGGTCCTACGGCGTCAAGCAGGGGCCTACGAAACATCCAGGGTGGCATGGCACACGAAGTCCTCTTAAAGCATGCTACTGAGCGCGTTTCAAGACGGCCAAGGCGTATAACTGTCCAAAACTGATACTTGAGTAACCAGGCGGGCCGCTAAGAGATCTGAACCTTACTTCCAGACATAAAAAGGCAGGAAATAAAAAAAAATGTCTTTTTAATCTTCGACCAGAGGTCTGTCAATTTACCCTACATGGGAGGAACAAGGCAACATCCATGATGCTTCATGAACTCTTGGAAGCACACTTTTGGGATACTTTTCTGCCCGAAGGCACGAGGATTGATGTACACGGATATTTTATAATTGCTCACGATAGTTAAATACTATCTCCATATAGTAATGCGATGCGTGGAAAATATTTCAACTCTTTCCGTGCTCATGTATCTACGTCAAGGAACAACAATTTCCAGAAAACTTTAATTTTAAACTTCTTATGCCATCTTCACTTATACGTGAGAGTCTTCAAACGTCTCGGGGGCTCTGGAACGCCTTGGATAAGCCCTGGGTGGGGCACTCAAGGATACCTCCTGTGGTCCTCAAAAAACAAGGGAGCCCAGGACCCCCTGGACCGCCCCTAACTGCGCCACTGAAAGGTGCCTGCTGCCTATGGCAAACCATGAGGAGGTAGTTTGTATTGTAAAACGACATTTCTACTGGCTGCGCAACGTGGTTGCCGAACACATGTCTATTTTCCTGACCTTTGAGGTTCGCACCTGACTAAAACCCATTACTATTGCGGATATCAATCAGAGGCGAAAAAGAAGTGGAGAGGCCATTCAATTTGCTGTCAGGCCACAACAACGATTACCGTAATATAATGTTTCTGGATTCTTTCAAAATTGCTTCGCAATAACTATAATAGCAGCATCATTTCGCGGTACGGTAACGACCAATCCGTTATCATTTATCTAAAATTCGCACAAATGAGATGTACCCCCGGAACACCTCTAAATGTACGATCTTCTGTCCTAAAGCGCTCGAAGATATTTCATTGAAATGCGTCCTCCTGTTAGCCACAGCTTAGTGCTGAGCGCAAGGACGACGCTGTGCAGCCTATGGAGACTGCAATGTCTGGCGTCGAAGTTTTTGCTGCCAAGATATGCGAGCGCGCATGCTCAAAACTACGTCACGTAAGTTGTATCAGTAATCGATTCTGACCGAATCTTCAACATTTACAGATAAACACGGCTTGGCCATGGTAATATAAATTGCTGACCGATTTTGCTCTTAAATGTACGTTTGCGGGGTCCTTGATGTACCTGTACAACCCAGATAGAGATTCCGACAAAGGTTCTGAGTTCCTTCGGTTTAAAAAAGTCCGCTGGACCATTGTAAAATGAAGAGCGCCGGCGATTTATGTCACGATTTATGGCGATTTCTGTCAGTAGTTAAAGGCATGATTTTCTCTGTTGGCTATAAACTTCAGGTAGAATTGATCTCACCGTAGCGTCTGGCTCCTGTTCCAGTTAAAGTAGACAAGGATATATAATAGATACACATATATGTATATATTGATCCAGAAATCAAAGAAAATATATCATCATTAACAAATGGGCCATATATCCGACGACTTTTTGGCGGGGGAGCGTATTACTATCAGATACTCTTGATCAACCCTGTGCCGCATTCTTTGCCAAGACCCTGGCTGCGCGCCTCGGGCCATAGTTACCTAATTACCTGGTTGGACAATGGGAATACCGCCTGCAAAGGCATTAACATTGCGCGCTTCCATTGCAAGCGGACGACTTCCATTGTGACGAAGCTCATTTAAAAGATACTGAGGTTCACCGAAGGTATAGCAAATGAGTTGCAGCTTGCGAGACCGTTGGCGAAGGTGGAGGGCTGCCTTAAAGCCAGAGGCTGCACTCGTTCCAGATCTTCCACATTGTCGCAGAGAATGCGCGCCCAACTGGCTCTCTGGATCTGTTTCACCTGCTCTTCCGTGAAGCTGTGTGGCTGCTCTGCGTGGTCGAAGAAGAATCTACGGACAAACGTTTAGCTCACATCAGCAATGTTTCCGAAAGTGTCTAAAAAAGTTTGACCCTTAAAACGCTTGCATCAATCGCTGATCACCAGACTTAACCATAGCCTGTCACCTTAGAACTTTTACTATTGGGTGGGGGCAAGCTGCACGTCGATTCCAAATTCATATATCGGGCACTTGATAACAAAGGCAAATCACGAGTACAACACCATTGAAAATGCCACAAAATCATTAATTATCATTGGAATATCATGTTCACACCATTCCATTCGCCTGAACCGAAAATATAGACAATTGTTCACAATCTTGCACAACGAATCAACGAGCGGCATTCATACCCATCGTTCGACTCAAAAACTAAATCTCACCGATCGGCGTATCTCAGGGTGAAGAACTGCTGGCCGATGATGCACTGAAACGTCTCTCCCACCACGGCGCCCAGCTTCGACTTCTCCGTCAGACCACCGATGTAGAGGTCTATGTCGTACGGGCTGCTGTACACCGACTGCAGCCGCTCCAGCACCGCCGGCTCGAAGAACTTTTTCAGGCCCTCCCATCCGTCCCCAATCTTGCGCTCTAGGCAGTTCTCCAGCACGTTGATGTACGTGGGCAGGCCGTGGTCCCGGCCGCGGTTGATGTTAAGCGCCAGCAGGTCTATGCCCGCGTCCCGAGGCGTCTGGAACAGATGCTCGTGCACGGCGGGCGACACTGTCCGGTCGACAGATCGCGGCTTCTGCCGCGTCAGGCTGCGTGCCATCTGCGCCACGGCCCCAGGCTCCAACAGCAAGTTGTCTTTGAAGAACGCATCCGCCATGTTCAGCGTCTTGAGCAGGCGGCCAGTCTCGCTCTCCAGTATGAATGCGTCCTGAACCTGTCGACCCGGTATTCCTCATCAGTGGTACGTCGTGCATCTCTTGGCGATGTGTCGTGGCGGCAGCGGGAGACAAAATCGGGCCGCTAAGATCTATGCAACGTTGCATGCCGGTAAACATGTGCCTGGTTCCCAAGGACCATTCTTGGTGGACTGGTCCCTGGTTCCGGAACTAGGAAATCCATGTAACAAACCATTTTGAACTATTTTGAAAACATCTAGTCTATAGCTAATTTTATTTATGAAAAACTCACCAACAAAATTCATAAATACATCACCAAGTAGGATGATGATATCAGCTTAGCATTGTTTTGCATTTACCCTGGTGCCTTAGCTTCACGGACAGTGAATGGAGTACTAATAATCGGCTGATAAAGCCACACTAGCGACTTCCCCCCGGTTTTGCCAGTATCTGATATCTGATCTATATTTCGTCCACATCACGTGTTAAATGGCCTTGATTTCTGACGCAGCTCAGGTCTCTGTCTAAAATGTGGACATGCACGCATCTTGATTTGATATCACCAAGAAAGGTACCATTTGATAGGAACTTGCAAGCATGACAGCCAAAAAGGACATGACCACAGCATAGCCGATTCTATAGACCTTCTGACATTTTGCTGACATCGGACCGGACTGGGCAATACAAGTGTTCCCAGTTTGGTGGCGAGGATCAGGGATAAAAAAGGTTCTGATTTATCGGACATGATCGGTAATAAAAACTGAAACTTTTGCGAATCAACTGGTGACAAAAATGCAAAAATGCAAAAAAATTTCAATACACTAGACCATAGTACAACTTATTATCCCAGCTTAACGACATCTTAAGATTAGTAGTGGTCTGCCCTCGTTAAGACTTGCAGCGTGAGCATGTGTAGATCATATATCGAAACGTTCACATTTCGCTGTATGAGCAAGTTGAGTCATAAGATGCTGCCAAACAGAGTACCTTTAATCGGGATAGTTTTTAGCGGGTGCCAGAAATATACTAAAAACTGTACTATTCAGTGCTGACGTCACAGATCAGCGGTGACGTGGTGATTTTCCATTGCCCATCAGGCCAGCGTCATTCACAGATTTTTCAGGCAAGCTCCACTTCACATACTAAACAATTTCAAAATACCAAATAACTAAGCTTATGACTAGTCGTAAATATCGTGGCTGGCCGCAGCGTTTTACGACGAGCATGATTAGTTTGCTGCGCAGCGTTTTAAAGCGTCGTGCCATTTGAGACGGATGGGCTCGAACGCTCACCACGCGGTGACACGTTGGATTCAGTGCAAGGCTGTGGGCTGCTGTTAGTTGTGTTGATGCCGTGAGAAGCTGACTGACTAGAAGAAGACACCTAATCGTTAGCTTTATGATGTAATAGCCTTAAACAGCCCTGCCGATCTAGGAGAATTGCACTCAAAGAAATAAAAATTCCCGTGGGGTGTTTTTCAGGTATATGGACGGGGTCAGATACCCCAACGATTCCACTAAAGGTGTTGGTCAAAAATGTGCTCTCCTCTCAAACGCTTCTAGAAGTGTAAGGCGAGTGGACGAGGGTGTTTTGGGGGCATTCCTTCAGTGTCAGACTTCCTACCGATTCCAATAAAAACGAATCTGTGCACTCCACAAACACCTTTTAAGGTGCACGCGGAGGACGCATGAATTTGTACGGGTGTTTTTAAGGAATGATGAAACGTCTCCCACTGATTCCCCTGAGGTGTCGGCCGGATATTTGTACGCCCCACGGACACCGTTTCCTGCGATACAATAATAATACTCATAATGCTTATTATACTTATTCTCATAATACTTATTATGAAGCGAGCGTGATATTGGCATTCGAATACAGCGACGAGTTCCGATTCCAACGGAATGTCGCTCATGCGTCAACCCCATATAGAATAAATTCTATGGCGCCACATTTGTCTCCCGAAGGTGTCAAGGAGACCTAGGGGCCTACCAAACAAATTTGGGACCTACTATCCGATTTCCTATATACAATTATCCGCTGGGGTTTCTCCCACTTTTTCAAAGGTATTTGAAGGTAGAAACATCGGCTTACATGCGCAGAAATCCCTCTTAGCCCGTGGCGCCTCCGGTTTTTTCATCGGGTCTCCTTTTGGGATGACTCAGTTTAAGACACCAGCAGGGCTTCTAGGGCAAAACTGGCCCCCGAGGCATCAAAATAGGGTGCTGAGCCTATAAAGTTCCCCTGGAATAAAACAACAGGGCCCCTTGAATAAGGCGCTCCTATGGCCCGATTCCGACTCCTCCTGGGCCCAACCCTGGCTAGCCACTAATAGTGTCTGATGGCGGCCATCTAGAGCCTCCTACGGGACAGTCATTGTCGTTATTGTGCTATTGCGTATTATGTTATATTTTTTCAGTACCGAAGCTTGAGTCCATGCAAAACCTTAAGTTATCTTTCCTTAAAAATCTCAAATCATCTTTCCTTTAAAGAAAAGAAAAAGCGTAAACAAAATATGGGTTTTGCTGTTGGACAGCGCATACTCTCCGCGACTTTAAGGTAGAATGCTGGAAGCAGTGAAAGTCTTAAACGCGTGGAGGGGATGGGTGATAGGAGGCGGGAACACGTCCTATTGGAAGACCGATTCTTAACGTTACCTTACATAAATGGCCATTTGCTTTGGAAAATAAAGCACATTGTTAAAAAATCAAAACTGCCAGTACGCGTAGCTTGGGAGAACGACAATAACCATAAAAAGTATCTGGTGAAATCTTCCATCTCAAAGCCTAAGTGCCCGGGTGGCAACAGATGTCATTTACGCAGAGTTTCAAGTGTTTGCACGCAAAAAAGTGTTTTACGAAATCAAGTGTAAACTGTGTGAAAAACATGGGAGGGAGATAGTCTCTGCCGGGGAATCCATGCGCCCTATTCGTTTTTATTCTATATGAGCATCTGCGAGACACTAAAAACAACAGAGAATACCCCTTTTAATGACGTTTTTTTGGCAAAACACGTTCAGGTTGAAATCGAGGAAAGTACGGACCCTTTTAGAGCGCAAGATCATCTACAGAGCACAGCACCACCCAGACAGGAAAATAAGTGGATTTGCTTTTATAAGAATTCGGCGACCAAATCTTAACATACAGGGCTCACTTTGGTCTATTATTAAAACGTGGTATGTGCATTTATGTGTGATGTGTGCTAGCTTCAAATCATTTACACGTGTAAGTGATACCTGACGCGTGGTGTGCGATGCCTTTTGAAATCTTCCTTCAATTGCTTTCAACTGAAATCGTTTGCATGCATAATTGATGGGCGATGTGTGATGCTTTTTTACTTCAACTCGCTTGCATGCTTGAAGGAAGCGTGATACGTGATGCTTATTTGCTTGAATTTGTTTGCGTGTAGAGGTATGTTCGCGCATTTTAATTATTCGATGGGCACTGTACCGTGGTCATGGCTGGCAATCGCTCTTTGTTTAATCGTCTGAATGCTGGTGTCCAGTAAAAACTGTGGCTTGCCTTAAAAAAGCCTGAAAAATCGAGTAGGATCACCGGCAGGCAATTTAGAATTCATTTTTGCCACTGTTTTGATAAAGGCATATTGCCGAAATATCAACACAACTATATCTTCATCCTCCTGGTATCTCCCTGAGGAATAAGGCTAATACTTCTGCCTTATCTCTAAGCAATGATCCAAACTAACGGAAAGCTTTGTTAGTTGTGGTGGTGGTATCACGACTAGCTGGTTGCTCTACTAGCTTGTGGTGTGTGACTTTTAATTGTTGTGAAACCAAGCGTATCTGGGCTATCCTGTGCAACTTGTATGACTTCGTGGCTGCTAAGAACCAAGAATCAGGATCTTGTACGTATGAAAAATCAGTAACAACCATTAATCGACGTTCAATGTTCTTGAACGAACCGATTGCAACTAGGAACGAGGAACGAGGCCCATAACCTGCCAAGGAATCAGCGAGAATCAAGAAACAGGGTTATAAAGCGCTCACTGACCTGAGAATGTCCGAACCGGAAGGCGGCCGTGGAGAACTCAGAGGTAATCCTGGGGTCCAGCTGCTCCTGGTAATTGAACGAGTAGCCACGTTCTGGGTCAAGCCCGTGCTGGCGGGCGTACCGGTATCCGACCACGGCCGGCACGTACTCATTGTACACGATATGCTGGTACTCGCCGATGACGATCCTGCGCGCTTCCTGGTACAGTTTCTCGTCGTCCCAGTTGGGGTGACTCTTCGCCAGTGCTCTTGCCACTCGATTATGCTCGCGCATCCAAACTATGTGTAGGAACGTCAGGCCAGGGTTCTCGCTACTTCTACCCTCGCCGGCGATGAACTGACGGCTGTCGCGTGGAGGTAGGTTCTCTGCCGTCATTTTTAAGAGACCTCCGGAGAAGGCTCGCAACAAATCCGCCTGCATTTTGCTGCTGCCGTACACGTTAGACGCGTCCAGGAAATGTGTAAGCCCATTGCGCTGGCTGTTCGGTGCCAAGATGCAGTCCTCCGGGAGTACTACCATCGAGCGTACCTGGTGGATGCAGGTGCGATTGAACTTGGCAAAATGTGGGTCGTCGTCAGGCACTCGAATTGGAATGCAACCGGGCGGACGAGCGTCCTCAGGGAACGAGTTATTCGGGCCACAGCACGAGACGCGTGCACCTGGCGTCCCGAGTTGCTGTGTTGGTGTTGAGATGGTGTCGTGCGCGATAAACTGCCCATACGCCATGACGGACAGCGAACGGGTACGGTCGGCGCTCGGCGAGGTGTCGAGCACGCGCTGGCTGACGAGCCTCGGCGACGGGAGGGTTCCACCCACGCCGATGGTGCGCGGTTCAGAGATGCCGTTGTCGTAGCTGGCCGGGAAGAGGCGAGTAAAGCCTGTGTTCGCCCGGCCCCACCGCGGCTCATTCAGGTTGTTGCACGCGCCGTTGTGACGCCGGTACCGCTCGGAGGCGTTGCAATCCGGCTGCTTGGGTGGTTTGCATCCCGGCAATTTGTCGTCTTGGAAGAGCGGGTCGCTCGGGAAGCCAAACGCTCCTGCATGAGCGGTGGTTTCCAAGAACGGCGGCAGATTGGCGATCAGCGGCCGCGAGCTAATCGCGCCTATGTTCCGTAGCTCGTTAAGCACCTGAAGCGACTGTAAGGTGCCAGCGGGGTCGCTGATGTCCTCTGGGGATTGCAGTTGTCCGAAGCGCCGCTGCAGGTCCTCGGGCACCGTCACATTCGACAGGCTCTGACTTAACTCCTCTAGCCTCTTCGTGTTGCGCTCAGCGTCCGCCAGAAAGGCCTGCGCCTTCCGCTCCACTTCCGATTCCTGGAAGCGTCGGTCAACAATTAAGCACCGTTCTTGAAAACATTTGGTAACGAGAATTAGGCAGGTGTCAGCTCACCGCCTGTTCATGTACACACTCCTGGGCGACATCAAGAGAATAGCTCTGCCACGTGCCTGTGCAGTGTCCAAGCGATCAATGGCAACGGTAGGACACAGTGATGGCAGATACAGGACTATCGGCAACAGAATTTATGCAAACTGTTACGAAGATGTCGGCAAAGCAATGGTTTCATTGGACCTTGAAGCCAGAGGTGTGGGGTTTGATTCCCTGCGACGCTCACTCTTTCTGCTAGGATCAGTCAGGCAGCGCCATGTGGCTGCAGCTGCTGAGTGCATCGTAAATTTCCAATGACAACAGTATTCCTCGAATCCTACAGCCTACACGTTCATTCTATCTTACAATTCTCCCTCAAACGCTGTCAATAAAGCGTGGCAGTGTGTTGGCAAATGGAACACTAATGTTAGGGGCATTTCACCAAAGATCAGCCACCGAAATGTGATAATAATATCCTTGTGTCCCCGACTACGATATGAGCTCTTCCATGGCGTTATGTCATGCTCTAAGCTCCTTCCGGAAATTTTTAGCTTGGTCCGAATGACGACATTTTAGTTGAAATGTGTATAAAGCTTTGCATTTGACGGCAAAGGTATCGTATTAGGAGTCTATACGTTGTATAAAAATGTGAATATGCAATTATTATATATTTTTTGGAGGTCCGTGGTTTGAAGTTTAGGATGCATATGTTGATTTTAGTTTTGAACAAAACATGACCCGGGAACCTGATGACATTTGATAACGTGTCTGCCTTCATCCGGCGTGAGTTCAATCCATGACTTGTGGAGGCGTCAAAATAAATCTTCAGATCTTGTCCTTTAACTGAAAAGGCTGTAGTTTTGAGCCTCCAAGAGTACTGTTCTTACGTCATGTCATTGTGTGCACCATTTCCCACAAAGGAGGCTCGGCTCTGTCGCAGGAAATATGAATAAAAGCGAACATGTTTTGATAAGAAAATGAACAAGAAAGGCTGGTGTTTTATGAAGAGATCACAAATACTAAGATCACAAATAATAGTCTAAATATATTTACCTCTGTCCATAACCATCAAGTTAGCGTTCCCGTTCGTGCATGAATGTAGGTCAATGCCCAGCTAGTTGAAGTTTGCTGAATATAAATCGTAAATCACAAGGCTTTCTACCACCGTATGTCATGATGGCATAGAGCGGATTTGGTTTTCATGAACGACAAACATAAGATGCCTATTAATGCGCTATTGGTGTTTCTGGAAAGGTCACTGCAACTTGACCGCATGTTCCCAGGCTGGTCAGCGTGTGACTCGTGCGTGTAAGGCAGAAGACGATGGGTTGCCGGGTATCACCGCGCAGCTATCCCCGTGTAAGCGCGAATGCTCATTTGGTCGCCGCGGGGCTATTCGCTAATAAATAATAAAATAGGCTATTTTATGCTGGTAATTTACGAAATTAACGTATCAACTTTACCAAAAGTGCCGTTTCCTCAAGGCACCAGAGAGCCTGCCCCAAGAGCCCGGGACCGGGGTGACAAAAGAGGTAAATGCGTCACATAATGACCTCTTATATCGTTTAGTTCCAATTGGCGTGAGCCCAGCCCGACGAAATGGACACTTCATGCGAGTGTTATTCGAGAGATTTTGAAATATGAATGAGTCCATACATGCAAAGTTCGTGGTGTAAAACATATGACCAATTACGTACGTTGCTCTAATATTTAATCCTTTTCACATGAGACTGAGGAGTTGGCAAAGGTGTCAACTGAGGGCAAGGATAACTTCAGTTGTGATTAAGAACATCCATGCATTGCGGATTTTTAGAATCTGGTAAGGGTTACGTCTTAAAAATCATATGGCTGATCGACCTAAAAATGTCGTAATTGAATTTAGACCACGAAATATCTATCTATAATATATAATATATAATGCATGCTATGAGATATGACGGTGCCATGCTACCATTGATCTGCTGTGGAATGCCAATGCCAATGCCACATCAATCGTTGACACACTGGGCAGATGAAAATGAGCAGCAACACTCGAGCGGCCACTGCCTGCACCTTCACGCGATTGGAGAGGAATAACTGCTGCGGGCTGGAGAGGCGCTGCCGCAGGGGCTCGAATCTCAGTTGTTCAGAGGGAGCATCGGCACTGAAGCTGGCGGCGAATCCTCCACTCCCTGGTGATCTGCAAACGACAATACCAGGTGTGTGAATACGCACTGGCCATGCATTGGTGCGGAGATTGTGCCAGTCCTTGGCGCTGTCCGCCCATTATGTCAGACCTGCTACCGACGAGGAAATGGCATGATTTTGTGGCTGTATTTTGGAAAATCTCAAAATTCGCCTCGTCTCAGCAGTTGCAATCCATCTTTGGTGCGACTAGCTCATTCAGGTTATAGAACTGAATGAATCGTCGTTTGCACTTACAAACGGACTGAATGTTGTTGGTCTTGAGGAGCAATACGTCAAAACATTGCGTTTGAGTAAGCTGGTGCGTTTGATGCGCCACTCATTTTTTTTTGGCAGGTTTTTCAAGTCGATTATCCGGCTGACTACGGCGCAAAATTTTACGCGATGGAGCAAAGGCACTCTTCAGTACACATTGTCTCCGTCCACCAGCCGTCCAGAAGGTAAATAGAAGGTAGTGCCTGTTGGAGCCGCTGTGAGGCCGGGTCACTCCTCTTACTGGAGCGGCACCGGAGGGCAGCGCACACCCTCAGAGCCATCGCTGAGCTGGCACGGTCTGACGGCTCTGAGGGGGTTCTCGTCCGTCTCCGACTCCAGCAGCCGCTTGCAGCCCAGCAGCGGCACACACACCTGCGCCGCTGACCCAGCGGTCAGCAACGCCAGCGTCCAGCAGCCCACCTGCAACGTATCAGCAGCAACCGGCTACACGAGGATAAAGCCACGGAGGATCACCAAGTTCTGCGACGGATTACAACGAACGGAATCGTGTTATCTGTTCAGATTAAGGAAAATGTGTAACTGAACCTGGCAACTCCGCGGTATTTCACCACCCGCGTGCACCGGAAATGAGAGTGGGATGTAAAAGTGACCTCATTGTATGTCAGAATCTGACCGCAGAACCAGCAGGGACAGCCGACACGCCTGGTCAATGTCACCCAACAATCGTAGTGTTCGTGTTTTTCACGTAATTGGTGACGTCATAGGCAGTGCGAGATGCCTGAAATAATGTTCACATATTCGAAAGCCTTCAAGATTATCTGGCATCCGTAATTCTTTTCAAAAGCTTTGTAACTGACAACAAACAAACAGGCTTGTTTGTGAACTCGAGAATTATACTTGAACATTAAAAAGGTCGCGCCGAGGCGCCAGGGGTTAAGTGTTCTGTCACATCACGGTCATGCCACCACATTGGACAAAATTCTTGCTTCTTCTTATTTACGTGTCATGTCAAAGTCGCTACTTAAGGGTCTGCCAGTCGTACCGAGTCATTGATCACAAATGGGGCCCAACAGATCGCTCGAGTTCAATGCATGATGCATGAACGCCACCCACACATGACATCTGAGGCGATATAGTGTGAGCTTGAATGGTGTGGCAGGTTTCGACTGAGTGATAGTGAAACCAATTGATTAATTCCATAAAACCCATCGAAACCGAGAAAGGCACCCTCGAATTGTCACTACCGTGAGCAAAGTCGTGAAAACCTTCAGCTGTGGATTGCAACTAAATGACCGGGCGAAAATAAGAGACAAAATGGCCAAGCAAATCTTTGCTATTAATTTGCATTTAAGTCACCTGAGCCAAAAATTGGAATTCCACAATGTGCTAACCAAATCACTTTCAAGCTGCAAAAGCTTCAAGCACAGCTAGTAGATTTCGAAAATTGTTTCTGAAACCCAGGGAAGCACCTTTACGACCTCTGCCTACTTGGTCACCGATTAATGAAGGCGGATTTTGTTCTCGAAACCTGTGGAATGATATTTCCCCATCCCTCCTTTCCAAGGTGGCAGCAAATTAATAAAAACAGCGATCAATAATCTAAAGAAATCTGGGGCTAAAGGCCAACGTATGGAAGCTTACTCAATGATGAAAACCAAGGGAAAATAAATGCCTGGAGCTCAGGTGGAGTGAGGAGAACGGTACACGTGGGGAAAACGTACACTTGCAAAAGCATGAGACCATGTTTTCATCTTGAAGAATATAGGTCTGACCTCCCTCCCGCACGTCACCTACATCACACCTGCTATACGAGACGTAATATCTAAGTTCTATGCATATGCAGCTTCACATCATTGTTGTTGCGGACTTTTGCTAAACAAAGTAACGCAAACCCACTGCAGCTTCCCGCGGTAAGCATAAGGGATCAAGCATGGATTGAGTCTTCACGGAGACGGGCGCCACGAGAGTTTACATCTAAAGGGCAATTTGGGAATTGAACTGTAGGTAGACGTTCCCTCTCCTACTATTTTCTTGGCCGAACAAAGTGTTGAATAGAATATTGAATGATATTGAATATGCAGCCAACAGGCTACGCCCAAACCATGCTTTGCGAAAAACAAAGAGAAGAGGTCAGCTCAGGTCACCGACTTATGGGACAACATTTTTCGGGATGGGATTTATGCGAGTGACGCAGACAGGTCTAAAACAGAGCTTGCCGATCAGCTAAGCTTTATAACTACAGATAAGTAGTCGGAACTAAAGGTTAACTGGAGTAACTGTCGTATAAATATCTCAAAATATCACTTAAGTGTTACAGAATAGCTTTACTTTGCACCGCAGCACACAGAATAGCACTACCAGAAAAAACAGCTACAAGAGCAATGAGCAAGGAACTTATTTATAAGGCGCTACTCACCGCAAAGGCTGCATCGTAAAACGCCTTTCTTGGGATCACCCTTCCTAAAAGTCGTCAAGGCTGCAGACCTGCTAAGGCCTATCCATAATATAATCATGTTATGTTAGAAATTGACCCAGTTTTATGTACCAAATTTGTTACGGCCATCTCAAGTAGTTAAAAGCCCAGTCCATTCAGCTAAAGAAGATAAAAAAATACGATTAGGCCTCCTGAAAATGAGGGAGAATAGCTCCGGTGTTTTTTGACCCGGATTTTTTACCAGCATCGGTCCTTCGTCAGGCCTGGCATCGCCCCTCTCCCCTCCCTCACCACGACTCCGGCTGCGGCCTTGGTAAACAGAAGTCCGTACGCCTCAATACTTGAGCACTTAGGTACGAGTACACGACACAAATTCCACTCGCTGAGCCCATGGAACCCAAAACACAACCTTCAAATGACGAAAGCCCGTTATGGTCCCCAGAGTGCTGGAAATGGCCCATTTGCCCCTTCAGCAGGAGGCTGTACCCATGTTGCCAATGGCAGAGTGTGGTTGAATTTCCAAGCTCGGCACCATTAATCCCGTGGAAGCTTGCTATACGAGCGGAGAGGAGTGGGAGGGGGGGGGGGGGAGGAGGAGATGGAGAGCTGGCACATCTAAAAACTACGTGATGCCTGCACTTAACCTGCGCTTTACGCCCGTATTGCGTATTTATCTGATTGATGCAAATTTGACGATGGGCGCCCTGTTTCAACTCGTGCACGCAGGTCAAAGTTAGTGTCCTCGTATCTTTTGCCCTTGCTTTTCATGTTGATAGTGATATTCTCCCTCTCTCTCCCTCCCTCCCCACCCCCTCTCTCTCTCTCTCTCTCACCAAAATTTGAAACTGATACAAGGGCACCACGAACATCACACATTTGAACAGTGGGTGTCTCAAAAATCGGGTGCAACCTGACTGGCACGAAAAACGCGGTAGAAAGCAACAAGGACCATTGTTATGGGGTTTTAATTTTGTAAGTGACATTTCTTAATGTATTAAGGGTCTGCAAACACAAGTTATAGCAGCAATCTGCCAGCCAGGGTCCACCGCCTTCACCCTGTTCTAGACAATCACAGCCTAACAGTCACTACACAAGTTGAGAAATGCCGAATTATCGGTCTCCCCTGCGACTGGGAAGTCAAAACATTGCCTACCACGCGACAACTTCCAATAATCTGCTAAACACCTTCTCTCACTCACGTATAACGGACGCATCCTAGCAGTCCGCCAGGCGAGACCGCGGCCACATACTGCCAGCCGACCTTCGGGGGAGCTTTTATTACCTGGCGCAGCCAGCCTGCGGCCAGGCTCGTCCGGTTCTCGTATGACGCTCTCGGACGGGCTAAGCTTTGAAACGGCGGCTGATTGGCGATTGACCCCGACCTGCTTCGGTGGTCAGGGCACGCGTTGGTGCGGGTCCAACGTCGGCTCAGCCCCACCGTCGGTACAGCCCCACCGTAGGTACAGCCCCACCGTCAGTACAGCGCCACCGTAGGTATAGCTCCACCGGTGGCGGGGCCCCACCGTCGGTACAGCCCCACCGTTGGTATGTCCCCACCGTCGGTACGGCCCCACCGCCGATTATACACATTTACGAGATGTTGAAAATTAGCATGGATACAACGTATATGAAGACAAACATCATAACGGGCGCTGAAATGTCTCACCGTGCTAGAAGGAGAAAATGATGATCACTCCAAAAAGCAGCTTCTCAACACCGCTTTGTACTAAGCAACAGAAGCGTAATTTACCATGGCTACAGCTCACTCTGTCCTGACGCTAAGCCACCATCAGACAACACTCGCTTCAGTTCGTTTATAATGTCAGAAAGAAACGCGAGCACACGTATTTGGAGAGCGCAGTGTCCACCAAAGCCAGACGTTGCGCTGTCCTTTATCAGTTCTCTGGTATGGTATGTACCTGAGGTGTTTATTTATAACAAACTGGCTAACCAACCCTGCCCTGGCTGGGTATCTGTTCGTGCGCCCATTAAATATCAGTTTTACAAGCACTTGTGCTCTTGATCTCCCTGTGAAGGCCGTGGAACTGGCAAAGGCAGCTAAGGGGGACATATCACGCCCCGCACGACGCAGATCGGGCGGCAACCCGTGCGTCGGCGCCACACACGCGGCTGCCGACACGTGGACACCGGCAGCATCACCGCGGCGCCAGGTGTGCTGACGCCCATCCCACGACAGTATCAGATATCGCGCTCCTGACCGCCTACCACAGAATCCAGCACAACCGCGGGGAACCCTTCGCCCTTGGTCCCACGAACGCCAGGTAGACTGGCAGCCCCCCCCCCCTGATGTTTGGCGCGAGCGCGGTGGAACCATCCGGGACAGCGGTGGTGCCGCAACGGCCAGCAGCGCTGGGCCCACGCTCCACATGCTTTACGGACAGACGTCTCCACGGATACGACTGCAGCTATCCCCGCGGGGCTCTAGAGCGCCAAGTAGACAGAAAGATAGCGGCCCCACCATCGCTTGGTGTCAGTACGAAGCACCGTCCGCCTGCGCGGACGGTGCTTCGTCAAAGTTGATTTCTAGTTGCTCCACGCATCCCATTTACTAAGATAGTGTGGCTAGAATCTCTGATAAGCTGGGAATGAAGTCACTCTCACAATGTAATGTCATAGTGCCAAAATCGACCAGCAGTATTCGTTCCCTCGGCACTTTTTGTTTAGCGTCCACGTGTTTGCTCGTCGCGGCAAGCTCAACCCGAATGCCAAGCCCAGATGGAGTGACCAACAGCCGACAGAGTTTGCTGAGACGGATTTCCCTCAGTCTTAGCAGCCAGTGAACTCCTCATTATTTGACAAGACCTTCACAACAATCTGTTGGTTTTTCTCGTGCTACGTTTGGAAGTTGGAGATCCCAGGGGAAGTTAACGGGCGCAGGGTAAATGGTCGTGAAGACAGGTCTTAGCACTGGCTTATTTGCAACCGTAGTCAAGGCTAAGTGAAAGCTAAGGACACCTGGCGTAGCATGAAATGAATTGTAATTTAAAGGAACGCATTAAAAAGCCGTCATACCATTCCGTGATCGGCGAGTGCAGACGACGCGGATGACACCATTCCATAAAACATGCGAAGCCCGCAGTCATGCGGTTTGCTACAGCCGACTAATGCGTCTGCGACGAAAAACTCTGCAGGTTGCAACGAAGCTCAAAGAGCATCGCTGAAACCGGGCCCCCGCTCGCTGTTAGACAAGCTATTTCTCCAGCTGATACATATAGGTGAGATCACGCATTGTCACAGGTCTATTGTAATTCTTCCACTGCGCATCATTACCTGACATCATTACCTAACTGCTAGAGACGGATACCCAAATTGTGCAACGTAATATATGTCAATATAACCAGAGACCCCCGAATATGCTCCCTCCCCAGCGACTTTTCAGGGGTTGTGGAGAAGCCACGAGACGCAGTCCGTTGATATTTAGCGTGACTGTTGCTGCATTCATCGCACAACTTTGCAACATATATTGGCTTTTGATTACATCAGTTCATTAAGCCAAAAATATGTTCTGAGGACTTGTGGATGAGATTCCACGTCCATCAACACTTTTTGCTTATCAGTTACAGCAAACGACATCTTTAGGCACGAAGTCGGTAAATAATAATTTTGTCATGGTTTCGTCATTTTTTATAGGCAAGTTACGTTTCCAAGACCAATGGAGGTTGTTGAGCAAAAGGGACATTGTTTTACCTCCGAGCTGAAGTAGACCATTTTGACGCTACAACTGATTTAGAACACGAACGTCTGCCTGTCTTGAAAGAAGAACGCCATTCAAAGTTACAAAAGATTGTGAACTTTCAACTTTATGTTCTCAAGCTCGACTCGACCTTAACTTGACTTGTCAGTTAAATCTGACTTAAACTTGACTTATCACTTAAACTTGACTTATCACTTAAAGTTGACTTATCACTTAAACTTGACTTATCACTTAAACTTGACTTATTACTTGAACCTGACTTAAACTTGACATCAACGTAACTTGGTTGACTCGTCCTAAAGAATGGTCACTTTACCACACTGAATTAAACCACACATCGTCTTATTTCATTAGCAACAGACTATACACCGCCTACTACTTCGACAACCCCAGCTCCATTTGGGTTCAAATGATCAGGGCTCTCTACCACCGACTGCCAATGACGCGGGAGGAAACAGCCTCCCCCCCCCCCCCGCTCTCGCTCGCCGAACGTGGTGGACCTCTTTTAATATCATCTTCGTCAATATCAAACACCATTCGAGGCAATCTGTGGTGAGTGACTGCGCCCTGGTGATAAAAGACGACAGATTTGACGCCAAATAAAAATATCCCCGATCCCCGCTGTTTTGTTTCCACTACGGCAGAACACTGGAACATTTCGAGTGATACTTCAGCCATTTTAGTGAGTAAATGAAACGTTAGATCCTAAAAAGCGACGACTCTTAACGTATCATAGTGGCTAGGGATTAACAGGCATTTAGCAGGTAGGTTCCACTGAACGTCAGGCTTAGGCCCTACATAAAAAGAGAAACGGTGTAACAAGGACGCGATAAAATTGCGGACTCAGGCACTAGAGCCTATGTGTGTAAGGATCAGCAGAA
Organism: Pollicipes pollicipes; assembly: GCF_011947565.3. NCBI lineage: Eukaryota > Metazoa > Arthropoda > Thecostraca > Pollicipedomorpha > Pollicipedidae > Pollicipes > Pollicipes pollicipes. The sequence continues at coordinate 20,401,003 of NW_023596746.1, forward strand.
GTCTGCAAGTTGCAGACACAAGTTTAAGTGATGTCGCCTCTGTGAGAAACCAGTCATGCCCACATTGGGAGTTTCCAACACCCGTGTGTAACATCCGTCTCTGTACGCCGGCCAAAAGATGTAAGACTGCTGAGGAGCTTCGTTTCGAGACCTTCTTCCTATCCACACCGAGCATCGGGCGTATGCACATGTATATACGGATGGATCGAGATCTGAAAGAGGCACGGGATGTGGTGTTGATTATGACAGTTGGGTTAAGTGTTTTACATTGCCGCATCACAGCCCGATTTTTGCTGCTGAATTCTGGCCATTAGGGAAGCGCTGATTTTCGCGGGGGACGACGGGCGAAGCGAATTTTGGTATTGTCGGTCTCCACAAGCAGCATTTTAGCTATCAAGCATCTGACAATCGAGCATTCTCTAGCCGATGAACTATTGCAACAGACGGCGTCTAAGCGGGCTGGACGGTCGGCGATCTTCGTCTGGGTGCTCGGGCACATCGAGCTGGCTGATAACGATAAAGCTGATACCGCTGCCAAGGACGGAGCAACCGGCCGTCGAACCCGTTCTGCTCGCATACTATTCCGCGACTTCAAGCAACTGCTGTCCGCCCGTTGAAGGAAAGTTGGCGGGAGGCTTGGGACCAGGTGAGCGTGGACTCTAAGGGTAACGCGAGAAATAAACCGCGTGCCGTAAAAGAGAAGGTAAGCAAATGGGTGACTTTTCAACAGGGCAGCAGGAGAGAAGACGTTCTTCTTTGTCGTCTTCGTATCGGCCACAGCTCCGAAACGCACAGTTTTCTTTCATCAGGAGGCCAAGTCCCAACATGTTCGCGTTGCGACCACCCGCTGTCAGTTGCCCAAGTTATTTACTTACCTGTTTAATGGCCTTTGACTGTGCGTTACTTGCACGATGTGGGACCTTCCTCCGGCGTAATAAAGCTGCGCACCTAATGCACAAACCACAGATGGGCTAGATGTATTGTTACCACTGAACACAGTTTCGGGCGCAAAATAACCACGGCAGTTGAAGCGCCCTAAACTCACAAATCATCGGGCATACACACTGGCCTCAGCGCCATACAGTAAATAACGTGCATACCTATGTGAGCACCATGGCCGAGTTCCAGAAGCTCATTTCTAAAGCTAGCAGTCTGCGTCATAACGCTGTTACGTAATGTGTGTTTCTCCATCAAGCAACGAATCAATTATATTTATTTGCTCAAACACAAATTTTGCATTTTGTTCTGACCTATCTTGATTAACCCACGCCCTACGAGGGGCCCACAGAGCTAGGTCAGATGTCTAGTAGGTCAGGACATCCGACGTCAAACAAGATAAAACTTTGATGTTTGTGAGCACATTTGACCTCTTCATTGTCATGCGATCTAAGCCTGGCAAACCAATGTAGCAACAACGTCCACCAATTCAACCAGCCACGAGATAGCACAGGTCACACCTCTTGATGTTCACTGATCCTCACCTGCTAGAAGCAGCTAGAGGCCAATGAACGCAGTTTTCTGCAATGCCGCAGCATGCTACGTTCTTGAGACGACAGGAGGAGTCTATTAAGTGCTAATTGAGCCCCTGTAACATGAGTTGGCATGTCAAAGGGAACACCATTGTTCATTATACGTCCGAACGCGCTACGGGTGCGCAAAATTTCTTTCACAACCTATAGAAAGATTGCTTGTTCTAACTCTGCTTAATGCCTCATGTTTGCACTTTTGTTTTAACCGCTGATCTTTTTCTCGTGTGTCTATCAATACAGCACAGCTTGAAAAAGGGGCACATGCCCCGGTGCTCTACCACTATACCCCCACCCGCCACTGATGCAGTGGGAACCACCTTGGGAGCCATCTCCCACCCACAATAATAACCGCTCGGGTGGATGATCGAATTGACTTCCCCCCCCCCCCCCCCGATGGTTTTTCTAGACTGATTTCCGAACGGCGCGGCACAGCCGCGCCACACTTCGCATAGTTGCAGAGAGCTGAATGGCGGATTTTCATGTAAAAGATTAGATCTACCTTATCAGGTTGCTGACCTATGGCAGGTCAAAAACAAGCCATGGCTGTCAGCGAAAGACATTTCTGAGGAATCGTTGAATGTAATGCGACAGCAAAGTGTTAGACGAAACGATACATATCTGAGATAGTTTCTTAGGTGACAAATTATTGAGTTTGGATTTACGGGCTGTTGACGAAAGATCAGGTATGAAGTTTAGCGTGGACCCCCCCCACTTCATTTCAGTTCGACCTGCAGAAATTTCACACAATTGACCATGAAAGTCTTTTCTTGCTCCCCTCGATCTGCAAATTGAACTACCTGACAATTATTCATGATACTGTCATTTGTTGAGGTGATCAGGCAAAACCTTAGGTTTATACAGCACCGACTGATTTACGTAGTGTTCAACGGGCCATATTTTTCTTTGCCTATTAGCTTAAAGAAATATGTGACCTATCCCAACGCCCATGATAAAGGAGACTCATTTTGTTTAACAGCTTTTGGAAAAAAAAGGATGATACAAAGGCAATACAAGCAAAGGTCCAAATTTGAACAATAATGTATTACAGGCATTTTGCACGAAACGTCTGTTGCCCCGTGCTTGTCTGAGGTGAAAAGCGTACGAGAAAAGACAAGCTCGGGTTGTATTTATAGGCACGTCCGGCTGCCAGCGTTAATCTGTGCGGGGCTCGCTGCAAAGGCAAATTCCAGAAAATCTCCTAACTGTTACCACCAGTCGTGACTCCGGAGCGTGTTGTTAAAGGTCAACCTGCAGCAAGCCCTGGGCTTAGCCGGCCATAATCCGATCAGCTGAAATCTGGCGGCACTCCTTGCACGCGATGAATGCAAAGATAGCGCTTGTGCCCTTTGCAGCAGCGCATCAAAGATCAGCCGGTCAGAGCGAGGTCAAACCAGTTTGTCAAAATGTTGGAGCTATGATCACATTTATTACATTAAAAATAAAGCTACGGCCACATTACAATTATCCTACATTTACGTAAAATGCGTTTGAACACGTCTAAGCGTTCCACGCTAAACGAACAAGCACACAACGACATGGAATGCTGTCGCCCCCCCCCCCCCCCCCCCACACACACACACTTCATTTCAGTTCGACCTGCAGAAATTGCACACAATGGACCATGAAAGCCTATCCATTTACAATTCGGCTCAGCATACACACTCAACGCTTGAATTTATTTTTATTTGATCTCAACTCTTTCAAGAGATGGGTTTCTGAAAGCAGAGCTTACGCTAAGCAATGCCCGATATGGGAGCCTGACCCTACCATTCGATCGCACAATTCCGAGTCAACAGCAGCATTTGGTGGCGAAAGTTAAACGTGTCGCAATGTCAGGCGCGGTCCGCCCGGCCCTCTGGCGTCACCTGACTGTAAGCATGACAGCCGCCACCGGCCGCAAGCCACATCCGTCAGAGGCACATAACGAGCACCTAAAGTGGCCCAAACTCATCACGCCACGGATGGGTGGATCGGAAGGCATGCGCTCACCAACTGAACTGCCAGGACGGCTTGCATTAGATGTTGGTCATTCTTATCACGCCAACTCAACCAGTGGAGTCCATGCCGCCATCTCAAGGCGGAACAAAACCTGGCCCTTAGTTAGCCGTGCTCTGATCACGGTCCTGAAGTTTTAAAACCTCTGCACCCAGCAACTTCCCTCAATGTCGACGTCAGGAAATTACGGAAATGCGTCAAATAAAAAGATGATCACTCTGCAGCCATAGCACATATTTCCCATCCGAAAACGACGCTAGGTAGGTCTTTTATTGCCCAGACTGACAATATAACTATAGTTTCATATGTTTACAGTATTGTTGGAGCACTAAGCTTTTGTAACATCAAAACTCAATTTTGACGACCACCGTTCAATAATACATGGGAAACCATCACTTAAGCGGCGGGGATTCACTGCGCACCCACGTGGTGCTGATGCAATCCTAGCCGGGCGGACCGACGTGGTGCAACCTCCCGGCTGGCCGGCGCTGTTTGGCTCCCAGCCGGCCGATCCGACCCGCGAGTATGCTACCGGCAGCCGTCAGCCCCTCCCGTGCTGGTTCAGAAAGACGATTCCAGGGGCAGATGTCCATGATGTCTGCAGGTCATAATGTCCACAGTTTACACCGTCCAGGGTAAACACGCACCCGGGTGGCCGGTCGGATATCTTTCGCTCGGGTGGGTGTGGGAGTTAATTTAACCCCCCTGAGATCACAGAAACTAAGAGGGCTAGATATATCAAATTCACAGGGTGTATTGGTCTGTACGTAAACTTATTTCTGCCAGAGTTTGAGATCCCTAGGTCATGACCTACGGGTGAAATAAGGTCAGAAAAGGTCAAACTCTAAGCTGGTATCCAAATTGTCCCCAGAACCTGGACACCTGTTCTAAGCAAAAGGTCACATGCTCATTCTAGGTCAGTGACCTTGTTTGACCTTTCCACGATCATGGTGACCACAATCATAGAAGACTGCTTTGAGTTTTGCATTTGAATGAATGACAAAGATTACGCGAGGCAGTGTGTTCCTAAAAACGAATTCTTGACTTGGGTCATTTTAGGTCAGTTACCTATTTTTACCTATAAGGAGTCCATGGCAGATGTCTAATGCCGTTCATGTTATCAATATATTCGAAATGAGCACCAGAAACTACCTCATACATCAAACCCTAGAATAATAAAACAGGTTGGTTTTGACCGTGGTATGGCCTTCACATATGACCCTAGGTCAATGCAATTTGGTCATTCAATTGTTGCCTTGCCTAAGAAAGTATCTCAGAGATGTATGGCTTCGTCTAACACTCCGTTGTTGGATCAGTTTGAACGATTCCTTAGAAATTGACTTTGCTGGATCCATGGCCTAACTTTGGCCTGCCATAGGTCAGCGACCTTACCAGGTACATCTAAATTTTTGACATCGCACGGTCTGCTATTGAACCGTCTAAACTATGCAAACTTTGGCGCGGTTACGCCGCGTGGTTCAGAAACCATTCCGGAAAAATCCCTCGGGGTTCAATTTGAACCCCCACCGGAGCGCGTGTTAACAATATCCACGGTTCGCAATGTGCGCAGTGCATACTATCTACAATTCACAATGTCCACAGTTCATAATGTCTGCCGTTCGTAGTGTTCACAAAATAGTTAAAGCAGCGGCCGCCAAGCTGAGAATTTCGCCCTTATGGTAGAGAGGCGGCGCTAAGCGCCGTGACGGCATTTCTTTTGTTTAGGTTCCAGCACCGCGTTGAGAAGCAGATCGCCCGCGCCCTGCCAAATCCCTTCTTTGAATAAACCCAACTGGAAAGACACCGACTTTGAATAATATCCCTGAGACAGAACGGACTGAAATCAAACCGCGCCCGGCGGGGGCGGGGGTAAGTTTACTTTTCCTACGGCCTTTTGAGCACCAATCAAAAACAAACTATCGGAGCAGCACGAATTTCGCGGTATCTATTTATCTATAAATTTAATATCCTTTGTGAAAATTTGAAGCTTTGATCTGCCAAAATTGGTGACTTTGCTCAGGTCAAAGAGATCAGCCTCTAAAAAACTGGTCACACAAAACGTTTTTGCAGGTTAGTAGCCATTCTTCGTACTAGTTTAACACTGGAATATAATTGTACCTACAGTTTGCATCTTTCATTTGTTATTTGAAACGAGGGTTCAGTGACATGAAGTCAGGTAGTTTTTTAAATTTCCGTCAATTATGCAAATGTATGCGTATTTGTGCGCAGTTTTGGCGTTTGCGTATTTGTGCGCAGTTTTGCACATGAACAAGTACTATGTTACATGCACAACCATCCTGTGACCACAAAACACATAACTTTGCTCCACGTCATGACTTGTCTCTGTGGGTACTTTCTGCAAAACACCTGCTAAGCTCAAAATAGGTAGTTTTTGAGGGGGAGGGGCAATTTTGGACGACGAATTTAAATACTTCAATGAAAACACGGTTTGATACCATTTGAATGCATAAGGAGGTCACAATAGGTCATGTGAAGACTTGCAAGATCATGTGAGGTCATCCAAAGTCAATGACCTATGTTCCCAGTAGCGGAAGGGCTAGATGAAGGAGTACGATACGTGTAACCACCTTCTTCATTTTTGTGAAGCTGATGATGTCTAATTTCATGCACCAACGTACCTGTTCATGCTTTGTTACACATCTAATGCTCAGCGTCCAAGGGTCTATGCAAGATGTAGACAGCAGTTATACAACCTTGAGCATCTGTAGATGTACAATGCACCAATTCCGAGCACAGAAAAAAATTATTTTTCTGGTCACGTGGACCCGCTTAGTTGTTCACGTGTTTGATTAGGATATTTCATAAATTTGACCTAAGTTGACCTCAGATGACCTCCAGGTCACCAAAATGACGTTTTTGTGGCTGGAATACATTTATGCCAAAGTGGTATCCAATAAACTAAAGGTAGTCAGAAGCATATTGTGAGCAAACATATCGTTCTTGTAGGCTACTGGTACGGCAATTTTGAATGTTAACCCGACCACCTTTGATTCCTGTGGGGAATGAAAATGGCTAAAGTGAACTCACCACAGTCTTAACGCCTATTTTCGTGCCCTCAATATCAGTCTCGAGGTGTTAACATAAGTTTTAATCGCATCTATTGGAAAACCGTGTTTAAACTTTCCTAACCTCTTGTGACTACATTTCAGCTAAGGTCAAACATGTGGTGTACATTCTTCATGATTCGACTGGATCTTTACATCGGTGTCTTTGCATTTCTCATAATGTTCGTCAAGTTAGATCGATATTACACATTCACATTCGCGTGTCACATTCGACCTACTCACCAATTACAATGAAATTTACCTCACAGATAGAGCTAGTCATGCCATTTACGAATATACAAGTCACTAAGTGTGACATCCAAAAAGAAAAGAGTTATTAAAGGTCAAAGTACAAGGTTGTTCAAGGTCATTGCTTAGTGAACCTTCCTGGACTCAACAGATTTCGACCAAATCTGTTTTGTTGATAGCAAAAGCATTCCAATTAATAAGATCACATTTTCCAAACGTGACATTTAAAACCACGCCCGTAAAGAACCATAGAAGTTCAAGGTCATTCAAATCGGACTATTTTGATTGCTTTGAAATTTGGCAAAAACATCTACAACACATCGCTTCACCTAGCCTCCAAATATTACATTGTGACATTCAAACGTTTGTCCTCCAGAAGCATTCAAATCCCTGGCACGTGTTAACATATATACATTTCCTGTCAGTAAAATGGTAGAGAGACTCCTTCCATCACCTTCAAATTTGACACAAATGTGTACCATGTACATATACAGTTTGTCACCAGGTCGCAAATAGTGACACTTACATTCACGCATCCCGAAAGTTCTCAAACAATGGAACATATGACTTATCTCTAAAACGAGACATCAAGCGTCGTAATACGCCACCATGACCAAGGAATGCTGATCAATGCATCTCCTATGATGCAATTACCCGTTGTTTCTCATATGATGTGCCATATAGCGGTACGGCATGCAAAATGTGACGTACAAATCAAAAATGTCACATTCGATGTCGGTTGTCATACATTCACGGGCTCTTCTGATTGCTTTTAAATTCGCAGCAAGCTATCACCTTACATGGTTCCACCTAGCCACCAAATATTATAGCATGACATTCAAACGCTTGTCTTCCAGAGGCATTCAAACCTGGAAAATGACAGCCTTGCACGTGTTAACAGATATAGGTTGCGTGGCAGCTAAATGGGCGAGAGACTCCGATCACCTTGAAATTTGAGACAAATGTGTACAATGTACATATACAGTTTTTCATTAAGTGTCAATTTGTGACACTTACATTCACGCATCCCGAAAGTTCTCAAACAATGGGATATATGACATACCTCTAAAACGAGACAACCAGCGTCATAATACGCCACCATGACCAAGGAATGCTGATCAATGCATCTCCTATGATGTAAGTAGACGTTGCCTCTCACATGATGTGTCATATGACGGTACGACATCCAAAATGTGACGCACAAATCAAAAATGTCACATTCGATGCCGGTTTTCACACATTCACGGGCTCCTCTGATTGCTTTGAAATTCACCACAAATAATCACCTTACATGGTTGCACCTAGTCACCAAATATTATAGTATGACATTCCAATGTTTGCCTTCCAGAGGCTTTCAAACCTTGAAAGTGACAGCCTTTCACGTGTTAGCATATACTCATTGCATGTCAACTAATTGCATGAAAAACTCCTTCGATCACTTTGAATTTGGGAGAAAATGTGTGCCATGTACGTTTACAGTTTTTCACTAAGAGGCCATTTGTGACATTTGAATTTACGCATTCCAGGAGGCTCTTAAACAATAGGATATATGACATATCTCTAAAACGAGCCACCAGGGTCGTAATATGCCACCAAGACCAAAGAATGCTGATCCATGCATCTCCTATGACGTAAGTAGCGGTCGCTTGCCATATGAAGCACCATATGACGACATGGCATGCAAAATGTGACGTACAAATCAAAAAGGTCACATTCGATGTCGGTCTCTGACACTAGATGCTCATTTCTATGGAAAGTTCGATTCGTTTGGTATTTGCAGAACCAGTGGGATATTTGGCATTTCAGCCACATGCATGAAATCAAACCCATGCTCTAACCATGGGCGACGTGATGTCAGGAAGACGAACAGAGCGTAGCGGTCCTGGTGCGTTTGAAATTGGGTCACACTCGTCTCACGGCTTATACACAGCCAGCTGTTCAGTATCGCTGCACCACCAGCCTGCACCATTTGTTATCGCCGGATTACGGCATTTGTTACACTTATTGGGCGGATTTTCTGTTCTTGTTCGAAAAACGTACCTTTGTCAGGAGTCACTTCCTGGCACACCACCTCCCGCGCACCCTCAGAACGCTGTTAGACAACACCTAGCCACCAAATATGGTGCTATATATGAACCATGCAAGGTGATTATTTGCTGCAAATTTCAAAGCAATCAGAAGAGCCCGGGAATGTGTGAAAACCGACATCGAATGTGACATCTTCTATTTGTGTCACATTTTGCATGCCGTGCCGTCATGTGGCACATCATATGAGAGACAACGGATTGTTAAATCATAGGAGATGCATTGATCAACATTCATTGGTCTTGGTGGCATATTACGACCCTGGATGTCTCGTTTTAGAGATATGTGATATCTCCTATTATTTGAGAGCCTCTGGAATCCGTAACTTCAAATGTCACAAATGGCCACTTGATGAAAAAACTGTACACGTACATGTTACACATTTTAGCCAATTTCAAGGTGATCGAAGGAGCCTCTTGTCCATTTAGCTGGCATGAAATGTGTATATGATAACACGTGCGAAGCTGTCATTTTTAAGGTTTGAATGCCTCTGGAAGGCGAACATTTGAATGTCGTACTGTAAGATTTGGTGGCTAAGTGCAACCATGTACGATGATTATCTGATGAAAATTTCAAAGCAATCAGAACAGTCCACGAATGTGTGAAAACTGACATCGAATGTGACATTTTCCATTTCTACGTCACATTTTGGATGTCGTACCGTCATATGACGCATTATATGAGATGCAACGGCTGATTTGGTCATAGGAGATGCATTGATCAGCATTCCATGGTCTTGGTGGCATAGTACGACGCTGGATGTCTCGTTTTAGAGATGTGCTATATATCCTATCTTTTTTAGAACTTTTGGGATGCGTGAATGGAAGTGTCACATATTTCCACTTGTGGAAAACCGTATATGTACATTGAACACATTTTTTTAAATTTCAAGGTGATCAAAGGAGTTTGTCGTCCATTTAGCTGCCACACAATCTGTATACATGGGCGTAGGAACAGGGGCGGGGGGGGGGAGGCAGGGGGCTATGGCCCCCACTTTTCAAGGTGGAGGGGGGGGGGGCCAGCAGTGTTAGCTGCCCCCCCCCCCACTTTTCAGATTAAGGTCGTGTTTAGCTTACTTTTGCACCACATTTAAATATGCATGTTGATCTTTTTCCTATCTTTTTCCGTTGCTTATTGGCCATCGCTTAGTGTCACAACCGCAGGTCGACGCCACGCCGCCTATGGAGACTGCAACGCCGGGCGTTCGGCCCGCTGTTATTATGGCTTGCGAGCGCGTATGTTCAAAACCATATTACATAGTTTTTTATCAGTAATCAGTTCTGATCGAATCTTGGACATTTTAAGACGAACGTAGATTAGTCATGTCAATACAAGCTTAGGACCCCATTTCATCCTACAATGGTAGGGCGTTCAGGCGGGCACCTTTCCCTCTCTTTGCTCTTGTACTTCGTAAAACAGCTCGGTTGTGACAAGCAATCGTCGGATCTCACGGTCGTCTGTAAAAGGCTTTTCGATGCAACCGTCTACATAAGAAAAAAAACATTTAGGCTTTTCGATTCAGGAAAAACTCTGCCGGCGCTGAAATGGATTACGTCGGAGTACTTTCCCACCGACTTTGGTGAATCACACCACCAGAGGCTGGACCAGTGGAGCCGGTCGTCTGATGTCAGCGGCTGTGGTGGGAAAGCTATCGTATCCACCCTGGTCACGCTGGCCGAGGTGGGGATCTCTGTCCGAAGAGTGTCCTTGAATAAGCGGAGATTTTGGACGCGCTGGCTCCTCTCCCACCTTGGAGCCCAGCCTGATAACAGTCCAGCTCCATAACAGGGGCCGCCAGTGCAACCAGCACGCTATACGCGAACCAGTGTGCTAAAAGAGTAGATGTAGCAGCCACCGGGTACGAATCTGGAGGCGCCGATGCCTTGGCTCGCAGGGGTTAACCAGGCAGGACAAGGCACGATCCTGAGATGGTGTTCGGAGGCAGATGCTGTATCTGGCAGTTTCCAATTCATCACCCGTCACATCGCCCGCTTGGGCCCAGGACAGTGACGCAGAAATGCGTCGCCTGACTGGCCAGCTTTATCGTGCAGTACTCTCACGAGGCACCGAAAGGTCACATATTTGGGTAAAGCCACAAAAAATTGGGAATCAAGTGCATTGCTTTACGCCATTCAGTAATGAACAGTTTTTGCGGTGGATATTTTTTAGATAGATTTAGGTCATGTGCTTATTGAGAACGCAAACATATTTGTGCTTGCTGTACCAACCATAGGGATGCCGACACGCTATACAAAAACTACTGCTTTACTTTTGCTAACATAGGTTAACAGGGGATTAAGCATTCAAAATATACTTCAGGTCGCATTATCACCAGTCGTTGCGGGAGGGAAGGGAAGGGACACCCATCGTGTTGTGGTTAAGGTGCACGTCTCGGAAGCCTGAGCTGCAAGGTTTGATTTCTCACCCTTTGGTGACCGCTCGGTCGCCAAAACCCGCTTTTCCTGTCACACTGAGAACAACGATTCAATGAGCATGGCACTTCATTATCTCAAAGAACTATGCGGATATGCGGGGAGCAGTCAGAATTTCCTTAAAGATGAACCTAAGCTCGATAAGCAATCAACCCGCCGATGTTAAACTTTCTGTCTTGACCCAGCTCTGATGAAAAAATTTAAAAAATCCAGGTTTAAGGGAGGGGCGACCCTCCTCCTACCCCTTTAGAATAAGCTGAGAGCTGGGCGACACGTCAGCAAACTTCTCTAATGCTCCCATGGTCTTCTGCACGATATCGGTTGGAAGAGTTCAACGTGCTGCTGCACGACAACTGCGCAACGGCTATCAAATATCTCCCCAAACCTACCAGAAATCATGACAGATAATGTCGTACGTAATTCATGTATAGCCTAACTTAGTACTCAAGTGACACGCCAGTCAGCGTGTTTCATTAGGGCTATTGCTCACTTCAGAAATCGATTTATCTGTCTCAGCAAATTGATATGTTGGAAGACAGCTTTGGATATTTTAGCATGCATGCCCTTAGTAATAACCTTGATCTCAAATGCCCATAATTGATCGCCATTGATGTAGAAAAAGCCATGGTCTTTCATTAACAAGATAGGAGTAAAGAGGTTCTCGACGAAGTCCTCACGAGATTTCGCGCACGCGCTCGATGATAAGAAAACTATAAAACCAGACTGCGCTAGATTGCTCGAGTTCACAAATTTCTGGTTTGGAATTGGTATGCGTTCCGAATAAATTTAAGTGTTGCCTATCCTCAAGGGTAAATTTTTTTAGTAAACCTATTTTTTTGCTTTCTGTTAACTCCAACATTTTTAAAACATGGCTCAGATAAATGGCGACTGCAAACCTGGTGGTCAGACTGGTCAGCTGCCTTGCTGCATCCCTGAGTAAGTCTTGTGGCTCTTTTGAAGACAAATGTCATCAACACCAGTTTAATTTGAGCTAGACCTCACAAATCACCTGTGTGGTTTGCTACGTGAATTTAGTCGGTGCAAAATACTATTACTTATATTGTGTCCTATTTAATGAGCGGTCGCCAAATATAGCTTTTCATATAAATCGTGCTATACTTCAACCGCCAAACAGATTGCTGTGCCCAGCACGTGGGATGCGATGGCAGCCGAAAGCCATTTAGTCCATGGGCGGCAGACGCATGATGAGGCGGCAGAACGGGCAGCCACCCTCCATGCCTGGAAAAATTGGCCCTCAGCTTACAGTATTACATGCAAATAAGTGAAAGAAAAACAACTTCCCCATCTCCTAGAGGGATCAGCTCAACTGATTCCGTCTGTATACCATGACGAATCCAGGAGAGCTGTTTTTGTGCTTTGGTCAATTGTGGAATCAGCGACACAAGAATGTTCATGATTTGTCTGTGTGCTGTGTGACAATTTGCGCCACCCTTACGTCAGTTGGCTGGATTTTCAGGCTCGCATGGATTTCGCAAGTAGATCCGATTTTGTTCAAGCATTTTATCATGCATACCCCTATGTTAAGAACTTTCGATCCCTGTGTGGGAGCTGTTCAGCGACAAACCGCTTGTTTGAATAACGTGAACTAAATTTTTTTCTGTTTGCTCAGGCATCTGACAGATTTTAAGAGCCATTTTGGATTCGTCCTGGAACCGTGCCGTATTGACACGTTGTGACCAGGCGAAGATTAAGAATGTTATTGAGTGGAAAGGGCTGATTTCGCACCGATAACGCACAAGCCCTTTGTGGTGTTAAGCTTCGTCCTCTCTGGTGATAAAATGATTTAAAACATTGATTTTCAGGGACGGATTCAGGCCGCAAGCAAGACACCTTTGCGTCCAAGGCAATGGAAACTTCACTCAGCACCAAACCTCCGAAGGGTGCAGATCAAAGGTATTTAAGTGCCTCTTCCGTTCTTTATGCGTCAACAAGTACCCGTGATAGTAGTGCACCGTAATCGATTATGCTGAGGAGGAGGACAAACATGTCTTTCAAAAACTAACTGAGATGGAATGTTAATGCTCCCGAGTTAGGCTAAGGGTCTAGGCGAGTTAATTACTATCAAAGCAAGAGCTCTTCACGCAGCAGGTCTCACTTTCGGTAAGCTGGGTTGGTTTCGATGATCCTCTGAAAACTGTGCAATGTAGTTTGCAATACATCCATACAACGTTGAAACATCGCTTGTTGTCGCAAACAGCGCAAAATAAACACACTTTCTGTGCAATATGAGTGCAGCAACAGATAGTGTTTGTCAATGCTTGCACTCACTATCTTTAGAAAGCGATTGACTGGGCGTCTCATAAAAATGTATTTTTATGTGACGGCATTTAAATAACTTCTAGATGTTGCTTATCCCTAAAGAACACATATTTTGAGATCCTTGCGATATTGGTGTTTTCTGTAGACCCAACAACTCTGACATGATGCCGGAAAGAAATGGTGACAGCACACGTGTTAGCCAGGTAAGCCAACTGTTTCGCTGGATCCTATGGCAGGGGGGGGGGGGGGCAGGGTAAGCCGAGAATAGGTGAGGACGGGGAGAGCGCTGATCGATGCTATGTGCGTGAAGACTTCCAGATCGACCAGGGGGCCACGGCACGCGAGGGAGGAGGTGGGGGGGTGGGGGGGGGGGGGGGGGGGGGAGCCTCAGTCCCGTGTCGTCGGAATGGCGGGCGGTAGGCATCTCTGCTTGTAGGTAAGGGCCCTTCATCCCCTGACTGGGAAAGGTAATGCACCCCAGTGTTTAACCCACGGAACCCTTTGTCCACGAACGGTAAGGGGTAAGGTAAGGTGCTCGTCGTTGGCCAAAAGGTTCGATGGACATGGAGTCAAACACCTGTTTTGAAGTGGTCAACAGAAGTTTGTCTGAGGATGTCATCCCTTTTCTGAATAGACTTGTGTTTTGTTCATTGTTGTTGTTCTGAGGATGCCCCTACCTACCTGCCTGACCTTTGCTGCTCCTCAGATGGTCCCACCCTACACTCACCCACCTGTCTGATCTATGCTCCTCCTCAGAGATTAGGCCGCCCTACACTCGCACACCTGTCTGACCTTTGCCCCTCCAGAGATGACGCCTTTCCTACGCTCACTTAGCTGTCTGACCTTTGCCCCTCTAGAAATTGCGCCCACCCTATATTTACCCACCTGTCTGATTTGTGCTCCTCAGGGGGCATCCGCCCCACACTCACGAATTTCACTGCCTCTGCTTCTCCCTCAGATGCCCCCCGGTCCACCGGGCTGCGCCGCTGAGCGTCTACTACAGCCCAACAACCACTATGTATGCGACCAGAAGCAGGTGCTGCGGCAGCAGCACCTCGTAAAGAAGTACGCCGGCGGCGCTTCATGCAACCCCTGTCGGCCCGGTTATAACCCGGACTGTGCTGTGCCCCTGTGGAGTCACAACAAACAAGGTTTCCGCGGTGCCGTACCCTACACGGGGCCGTATGACAAAGAGGCGCCCTACCACTACGCTGAGTCGCCCTACTACATGGACAACGATGACCCCCGCAAGTTCTTCATGTCAGGATATACAGGCTTTGTGCCAAACACGCAGTCGGTGATCGGCAACGTCTTCCCGCTCACCACCAACAAAGGCCTGCGCAAGTTTACTGACCTGCAGTGCAATGTCAAACAGAACTTCTGCAAGCCGGTCATCGTCAGCACGAAAGACCGCAATTTCGTGCCTCCCGTGGAGCAGTTACAGCAATGCAGCAAAGACCCGCTGAGAACCATCCAAATACCGGACGTGGGCATAGAATATGATCCGACCATATTGCTCGACTGCACCTCCAGTTCCGGCGCTGGCTTCGGTTTGAGCTCCGGTTCCGGCTCTGGGAACGTCTCCAGCTCCTGTTGCGGTTCCAAAGGAGACTTTGCAGATAGCGGCGGCCAGGCTGCGTTAGGCCACAACCAGGAAGGTGCTAGACGCAAGATGAAAATGTTCAGACGCAAGGACCCCCACCCCATCTACCGTGTAGAGGAAGGCTTATTGCCGACTTACGGAGGTCACGTTCCAAACCAGCAGTTCCGCTTCGGAGGTACCTTCGGTCGCGAAACACTCAATGCACGGAATCTGAGCAAACGCCGAGGCTGAAACCGATTTGTAAATCTTATGCATTCGTTCCTCATGTCAACATTTACGTGCGGACACATGCCACATTTGGCATAGCTTTTTTCAGCAAGGTTCAGCAAACTCGCGCAATGCAGAACTGGGAGCAACTGCTAAACCGAACACACGTCTGTTTACACAATATACATGTTTTGACCAATTTCATGTTTACCGGAAAAGCGTAAGAACCTTGTTCATGAGGAAAATATCAAGTAATGTTCAAATGCACTGTTACGGGGCCTGAAGTGGATACCCATCGCACAGTCTATTTTTCAGGTACCGACAGGGGTGAGGCAACGAAAACGAAAACGTTTGGGTTTAACGAACCGTTTGGGAATCAAATTACCCGTTTAATATGGCTTCACCGTGGGCTTATAATGCTAAAGGGCGCTTAAACACGCGCCTGTGTGGCCGGTTGGATAGCCAGGGAGTCAAACTGACCCCCACCTTTGCTCGGGGGGGGGGGGGGGGAGGATCCATTTGACTTCCTGAGATCTCAAAAATTAAGAGAGCTAGAGACACCAAATTTACAAGGTGTATTGATCTGGACGTGAAATCACTGATATTAAAATTTGAGGTTTCTAGGTCATAGCCTTCGGGTCAAATAAGGCAAAACAAGGCCAAATTCCAGGTTGGTCTCCAAATAGCCCCTGGAACCTAGATAACTTCTAAACAAAAAGCTACATCCTCATTCAAGGCCAGTGACCTTGTTTGACCTTTCGGAGGTTGAAAAATCATACAAGACCGCTTTAGTTTTGTATTTGGATAAGGGACCAAGGCTACGCTAGGCAGTCTGTTCCTAAAAACAAAACGCTGACCTGGATCATTTCAGATCAGTGGCTTATTCTGACCTTTAGGAAGTCCATCGAAGGTGTCTAATGCGGTTCCTGTTATCAATGAATTTGAAATGAGCACCAGGAACTACCCCATACGGTAAGCCCTAGAATAATACAACAGGCTGGTTTTGACCTTGGTCTGACCTGAAAACGGAATTCGGTCGTACAAACTGTGTTTACCGATCTTCAAATATTACATCCCACACTGGGAAAACATTTATGGAACCAAAAACTAATTGTGTGAGGCCAGTCAAATTGCTTGTAAGTACAGTGTTTTAGGGATTGTCAATATGAAATTCTTAATAAGCATCAAATGTTCATTTAACACACACGAATTGGCATCAGAATACAATGGTTGGTCAAACCGCTCCCTCCGAGTGTTTTTACGGAGTAGTGTAATATACGTTACACATTTTAAGGAGGACCGAACAGCCTTAACGCCCAAAAAACGCCCACCATGCATGTGGTCGCGTTCAAAGCCCTCTCTGCACGGTGTTTTTTTTTTTTAGAGAAAGGCGCTTTGTACCTTGAAGAGAGCATCAATGACTCTTTTGGTGCAGTGGATTGATCTTTCTTTGACCTTGTAACAGTATCCTCGAAGTCAGTCGCACAGCCAGAGTATTGGTAACGGGGGGGGGGGGGGGAGATGCATGGTTGGAAAAAGGCCCCCTGATAGTGAAAAGACTCCGTAAACATTCGTCACATATGCCCCATTTAGTAATGAGAGCGTGGCTTTCGCTGATTTTTTCCGTTGTTTTCTTCTATAGCTGGAATAGAAGACAGAAGCCACCACGAGATAAATTCTGACTGAATGTTATAGCCAAAAAGCTGAAAAACATGCATTAAACGCTTTCCATTTTACGATGAACCAGTGGATTCTTTCTAAGCCTATAGAACTCTGAAGCTTGGTCATATTTTTCAGGTTCTACAGAGATATTGGGGACGTGTCAATTGTTCGTGTCAATTGTGGACCAAAAGGGATCGACGATCTGCGTTGACTTTACTGGGTCATGTTTGTCTGGAAATATTCAACATTCAGTCAAAATCGATTAGGCATACACATTATGTACGTATCTTTGAACATGCGCGCCCGCAAATGATGCAGCAAAAACCTCGACGCTAAGCGCTGCAGCCTTCGTAGGCCTCACAGCGTCGGCACCGTGGCTAACACGAAGCCGCGTGAACGAAAATAATAACGCATGCGAAAGACGTGCCTTTGAACGCTTATGGTAATTAAATCGCAGATTTAGAAGGCAGCTCAGACGTATACTTCACCGCCGCGATTTTTGTACTGACGTCAATAATGGATTGACAATTACAGCACCGCGAAGTGGTGCTGGCTGGAATTTGGTGGTAGAACTGGAAGGGTAAACGTCAATCTCTACAGGTTTGTTGCTGTAACTGTTTATCTGTCAAAAGGGCAGCCTAAAAGTTTTAAGTTGCATCTTTGAACAGCGCGAATATATTTTGCTAGACATTTGGAAGCATTATTTCACAACGGTCGTCTTCACACGGGACGCGTGGTGTTATTTGCAGTGGCCAACGGCGCTCGTTTTTACCAAAAAAAACAACAAAAAAAACTGCAACCCAGACCACCGTTGTCCTCACTCCCGAGATTTCGGGGGTGCAGGCTCAAATATTTGTTATGTAATTTGTTTCACTAATCAGTTGTGCAAAGGAATGAACAGTCTCGGTCAAGCACGGAATGATCTTGTTCGTCTCTAAACCCATTTTGACCCACTCTTTTCAACACTAATGAGATCCCTGATTTCTTTCCGAACCAGGGTCATCTTGAGCAGAACACTATGGGGCACATTTTAGTTCCCCGGTCAGGAGCTGAACGGCCGTTTTGTTCCACCGCGCAGTATCTTCCGGCGGTCATTCTCGCGACACGGAGCGGGATCCGTTGATCGATCCGGAGGTCCTCAGAGAGATAAATCACATGGAATTGGTTCCTTCCTCAAGCGGAAGACTTTCTGCCCCTTCAGCTGGCCCCAGAGAAACGCAGGAACCCGCCTCTTAAATCTCACTTCCGCCTCGTCCGCTTCCGCCTCGAGCCCGCCTCGTCACTTCCGTGTTCGACATGTGTAATTATTTTTTATACCAATCCGGCGTGTACAGCAATGGGTGCAGGGAACGCAAGTAAAAACTTTTATACTTTGGTAGCTTTGCAGCACATTTTGTCTGCATTTTCGTATCTGCCGAAATCAACACGTTACCGAGAAAATACGCCATTGGTACCGCCTCTTTCATCAAAGAGGATAAAATAGTTGGTCATTTTTGAGCTTCTTGCGTAACTGTCACATACTACCAGATCTCCCGTTCTTGCTCATGTGGAAAAATACGAAAGCTATGTGTAATTGTGCAACGCTTAGCTGCATGAAGTCACCTTTGCACGTTTAAACGGTTAGAGTTATGAAATTCTAGAGATATTGACAATGTTACGCCACTTTTCCCCTTTTGCTGTCTTCAACACACTGAAAGAGGTGCCACAATTACTATGCTAGATGGCGCAGCGGCATAGCTGAAGTGTGTTTGGACAGCACTACTTCACCGCCATCCATGCAGCCAACTTCAAACTATGGAACTTCCCGTCAGATTTTCCTCAAACCAGCACCAATCGAAAGCTAGCATGCGGTTTCAATAGCCGTTCTGGAATTGGTGACCACAGGTCACCATCTTCACCTTCAAAAACCGCACAGACCACTTTAGGGCATCGCAGCCAAGTCCAAACTCGGAAACCACTTAACCGATCTGCTTCAAACTTTTACCAGAAAATAGAGAGAATGCAATTTCATCAGTCTCCCTAAGACCGGTGACCTCAGGTCACCATCTTTACTTTCAAAAACCCTAATGAATCACTTCAGGGCATTGCAGCCAATTCCCAACTCGGAGACCGTTCAATTGATCTGACTGGAACTTTCACCAGAAAACAGAGCACATGCGATTTCATCAGCGGTACTGCAATTGGTTATTTCGGATATTCATCTTCCCTTCCTCTTGAATCAGTGTCAAGATGTGCCGTGTTTACATAAGTCGCGTATGCACCACATACGTTGACAACATACACGCGCGTGCAGATAAACACCAACACATATACACACAGTCAAACCCTAACTCCCAGCGTTTCCAGGATGTGATCCTTATGCACGCCTCTTAGTACTGGAGGCACATCTGCGTCAACTCGTATAAAATCACGTTTGCCCCGGGATCTGCGATCTGCCATCGCAGATCGGGAAACTGGAATCGGGATCGGGAAACTGCGACGCAACACATGCCTTCGTAATGCGACAAAACATCCTAGTTATCTTTTTAACAGCTGCTTCTTCAACCACCACATCTCCAACAACTTTTGGAAACTCCCATCTCTCCTCATGAGACAGGACGATGTCGTGAAGCTCGCGTAACGCTCTCCAATCAATTGTCCATTGCAATATTTGCATTTCCTTGTTTTGGGAGACCTTGCAACTTTGAAGAATGGTCTTTTATTATGATCAAATGAGATTTTAGATTTGAGGGGTCGCTGATGTGGCTTTCTCCCTACCGAAGGTGGGATTGTCAGTGACTCACTAATTTTGGTGCATGACGGCATTGGTGCCTGGTTGAAGAACTGATCGCGTCTGATTTTGCGTTGCTATAAGCTGATTTCGTCACCGGCCGCCGTAAGCAGATGTTCATAGGATCTATGGACTGTGCACGATCCTCGGCGGTCATAAGCTCTGCCCACTTCGGCATCCCGGTACATATCCAAATCGCGTGACGTCTCAACGATGTTACAGATGCGAGACGCTGCCGACCGGATGCCGTGGAAATGGCATTATTCACACGCTCAGTGCGGTTGGTAGACAACTTCTTATCCACAATCCCTCTATTAAGGCTATCAAGTTTGTACTTCTTGAACTAGCTCAAAAAGCTTATTCCATTTTGACCCATGACATTTATCCGCTTGGCCATGCATGTCTCGGGGTGTTGAGGGAGTACATCGGCATCGGCCACATGAGTCAAACCAGCATTTTGGTCAAAACGATCCGTTAAAGCGATATTCTGCTCAGATACCCCGATGCTAATCACTATCACTATCACTATCACTAAGCTTACGCTCAATATTACGCCTGGAATGAATGTGACAGAGGTATGGTTCAGCGTGGGGAAAACATGCTTTAAATGCATTGTGGAGAGCCTCGCCACCGGCGTTACCTTATGAAGCCAATGACTTTTTTATGATTTACCAACTGGCGCAGTTTGCAAGCAAAGGCCAAATACGTGCCCACTGAGGTTTTCGTAAGTTGACACAGTGAAGTAAAAGTCACCAAAGTGACACGCCGCGACTACACTGCAAATGGAATATTTGTGTGGGTCACAACAGAACCTACCAACGTCAACTTTCTGCTGTTCTGCGTAAAGAAATGTGATAGGCTTATCTGCAAAAGATATTTCGCGGAGAAAACGCGTTCCATGGAAACCTGCTTCGCCCTTAGCAATACAGCGTTGCAAAATTTTTAGGCAAGGGTCCCCATGAGACCAGCCGAAGTTGACAAAGGAGGAAGCTTAGTTTGCCCTTCCGTCACTTAACCTAGAACCTTAGGTTTTCCACCTGTTTTATGTCTCGCGGCTCCATAGGCTCGCTTGTATCGACCACTACTTTACAATTAAGTGCTCCCGCAGTCAGGTGTACTGCGTGCTCCTCCAACGTTCTAAGTGCAAAACGTGATGTCTTTAAATATGGCTTTGTCAGTTTCATTGCGTTTTCATGCGAGCTCGGGAGAAACTCCTTCCGAAGGCTACCTGTGCACTATATATATATATATATATATATATATATATATATATATATATATATATATATATATATATATATATATATTGTGGTTTTCCTTGTTATCGGCGGTTTTGGTAAAAACAATCATTTTTCGAAGACATGGATCTGCATTTCAAACACAAGCGTTCATGTTGTCTCTATGACTGTTTCTCGTTGCACTGTAAATGCTCTTTTGATCCGTTTGTTGCGAATAAAGTAACGTGTTTTATCAACTTTACAGCTTCTAATGTTTCAATTTCTCAACATGGTATAGTGCCATGTGTTGGCTATACTCACGCCACCTACCCCCAGACTATCATTGACTACGCCCAACCCATCACGTTCAGTCCACGGGACCTGGTAAGTGCCCGAGCTTCGGACGCTCTGTGGAACACCGTCAACAATAATGTGATTTTAGACAGCGGTTTCTTTCGGAATGTGAAGATAAACCTGCGGCAAAATAGTCTGCGTGGCTTTAAAGCATGCTTATCTCGACGAGGGCGCTGGCACTTTGTTTCGAAACCCTCTTCAGCGTCCTCACTAATCGTGGTCGTGTGTTGAGGCGATAGGCGAGACTCTGCGACAGGTGTTACCATAGATGGCGCCGCGGGGCTCGAAGGTCCTGGGTCCTCACTGCGAACCGGGAAAAGTCGAGGTGATAGACCATGCTCCGTGTTTATCGTCTCCAATGCGCTCGAAGGGCTTACATTATCATCAGTTTTTGGGAAGTCCAGCTGTTCAGGCGACGGTGCCCACCGTGTGGACCGTTTCCACTGGTGTTGCTGTACTCGAATTGCCCGGGTTTCCACCATTTATTGCAAATTTTGGGGGAGCACCGGGCCACAGTCTTCCTTGTCGGTTTCTACGGGGAGCGCAGCACACCAGTGGGTCGAACTATCGTCACCGAGATCGGGCTCAGATTGCTTCATGACGGGGACGAAGTGGCTGGGAAGCCGAATCCGTGTCGGCTCTGGCGTGGATACCGAGGATCACAGTGATGATGACACCTTCCCGATGGTGGCGCTCCCGCGGCAAAAGCTTCCTATTCAGAAGGCGAACGGTAGCGCGTCCCGTGCCATTCCCTGGTGGATACGCCGACTGGATGCTCCTGCCCGGAACTGAGGACAGAGCGGCCATATGCCAAGCGGACGTCCACGCCGTGTTTGCCACACCGCGTCTCGTCTCTTCTTTAATGTCATCCGCTATGAGACTTAAATTGTACAAGCACTTTTTGTACTGCTCTGCAGAGCAGCACAAGCACTACTTGTACTGCTCTTTAAAGTTGTTGAGTTCAATTGCAGTTCTCACGAGCAGCTCAGTGACTAACCCTTCGTGACCGGCAGTGGCCAGCCGAGGCTGCATTAAACAGGCAGTTACCGTCACTGATAACGCTATACGCGGCATAGCACGGCATTTTTACCATATCGAGTAATGACTGCGCCACGGAATCAACTGAACAGCTGTCTGAACGATTATGTGATTTTGAGGGTGTGGCCTCGGGGTGTTTTTGCATTTCGTCTTCAACTAGCGCGCACGTCTCTTGGAGCACTTTTTGCCGCGGTCGGCGGCCGTGTGACCCTCGGTCATGGGGCATGCAGCCGTAGCCGACGGCGGA
The DNA here is from genome assembly GCF_011947565.3 of Pollicipes pollicipes. NCBI lineage: Eukaryota > Metazoa > Arthropoda > Thecostraca > Pollicipedomorpha > Pollicipedidae > Pollicipes > Pollicipes pollicipes. The sequence continues at coordinate 20,423,736 of NW_023596746.1, forward strand.
GGGTCATGTCGTTGAAAGAGTGTCGTGGCTGGTGCTGCATCATCAATGCAACGTGAAGCAACGTAAGCTTTACACACGCGTTTTGGCGGCAGTACCAGTGACACCACACGTGTTCAAAGGAATATTTCACACCTGAAGAATTGAAGCATACATGAAATATGATGAAACCGGCTCACTTATAGCGATGGTTGCACGCACACAAGTGAAAAAGACTGCTCTAAAAACACGATTTTTCAGGATGATAAATATCCTCCTCGATATGTCATTGTTTCATTACGTCACCGTGTCTCGCACAACATTGACTGAGAGCCCATTGACGGCCGTTATCTGATAAAATGTTGCTCGCGAACGCCAGATATGAACTACGCGACAGTTATATCCTTTTTCGCCTTGATCGCCGCATGACTAATATCATGACAGAATTTGAGTGACGTCATCATGGCGTCATGTATGCATGGCTGACCTTGAAATAGTCCCCTTAAAATCGTCTGTGCACTTTCACCGGGGTAAAGCTCAGCAACTAGAGGAGGTTAGAAGAGGATTAAAGGATACTAGAGGGTTTTAGAAAAAAAGCAGAGCTGTGACCTGAAGCAAATGCCCGTCAAGATGGCTTTCAATGGTTCAAAACCCCATAACTCTGTGGAACGGCTCCTTTCATGAATGATGCCCATCCGAGTGCCACATTGTATCGGTCTTTGAAAGTGTATATGGTCCGCAGTTTCAGAACCGCAAATGAGATCATCGATGTGCGATTTGCTAGTAGAGTTTCGAAGAGACAAGCCAAACAGCCTGCGAATGTGGGCTTGGCTTCGGTGTCTCAAAATGGTTGTTTTTTTAGGGTGCATATTCGTTCAAGTTTTATTCTTTCAGCTTCCCAAATTTTTACAATGAGAACAGTAAAGATGCACGATACACATACCAATAGGCAAATAACGAAATATCGACATAAGAATGTTCCATAGCTTGTCCAGCATGGTTCGGTCTTCGGTGCGAGCAATGTTGATGTGAGGAAGTGTTGAAGAGGAAGATGAAAATCTGAGGTCACCGATTTCAGTGTGGCTGATGAAATCACATGTGCACTATTTTCTGGTGAAGGCTACAAGCAGATCGGTTGAGCGGTTTCCGAGTTTGGACTTTGCTCTAATGCCCTAAAATGGTTTATGCGATTTTTGAAGGGGAAGATGTTGACCTGAGGTCACCAGTTACAGAACGGTTCATAAAACCGCATACTAGCTTTTGATTGGCGCTGGTTTGAAGAAAATCTGACCAGTAGTTCCATAGTTTGAAGTTGGCTGCATTGATGGCGGTGAAGTAGTGTTGTACAGTGTGTTTCGTCTTTTGTGCGTACACCGTGAGTGCCACAGACACAAACATAGAATCCTCCCATATTCACAACACGTGTGCAACAGCTAGGCTCATTTCACCCGTCATCCCACATCCGCCATGACCGATGGCGCTTTGCCATCTATATACATGCCAACCATTTGCCAAGGGCTCTAATGATCGGACAGGCGACTCCAAATCTTACCAAAGCTTCCTCTGAGGTATGAATGGACAATATTGGGCGGCATGATCACCCAGATTAGTTTCCTAACTTTCCGTGTAAAGTGCCTTGGACCCTCTAATTAATTACTGACGAATCACAGGTATGCAAGGCCGGTGTTGGCGATCGATTCGTGCATGGGTTATACAGGTGGAATCGTAATAGATGGGACACAAATGAATAAGTACCTACTAAATACCAAAAGTTTTCGCTGGGCGCAAAGAGTACCTAACTCATATAGAACAGCTAAATGCTGGGTGAGAAAGATGCCATTATCCCTGGTTGTAGAGGACAACGTGCTCATTGTTTGAAATAGATCAGTTTGTGAGAGGCATAAGAAGTGATGATAAGGGCGCAGCTTTGTTTTGGCGTACACCTGCCAATGAATCAAGTGCAGTCGCATACTTAATTTAAAGCCGTGAAGGGTTTTCTCACCGACTGAAGCAAAAACAGCGTTGAGTATGAGTTTTTCCCCCACGCGGAGGTTAATCGCCATGGCAACCAGGACTTCACGGCTTACAATTATGACGACAATTCTTCCTTTGACCAATCACAGGAAGTTGGGTGCCGTCACGGGAGGTGTGGCAGAATCTTTGTCCATTGGCCACTGGCTTTTCCAAAAAGTGTTATATATTTGCACGAGACTACCATTGACATTGAAGTACGACACTGCCATTGCAATTCAAGGCTACAAAACTCAAGCGCGTAGAGACTTTACAACATACATCCATTTGTGTCATGCTTCAAAACGGCCAATGACCTTGCCAGTAAAAGGATATGTTACCATTTTTGAAAGTTTAGTGACGTAAGCCTATTCAACAGCTGCAGTATACGCTCGCCAAGAAAAAGCGCCACCAGTGCCGAAAAAAATCCACTCAAGTCTATGAAAGTTAATTGCGCTGACCCTTTTTCTGCCTGCCCCAATACAAAACAAATGTAAATCCCCACCATATGCCAACATGCTGAGGTTTATGAGTGCTTTGCACTTCCTTGCGACCTTTCATGGGAAAGGCCCGTGCACCGAAGCGGGAGCACGGTTAAGCACCCGTCAGGATGTGGAGATCTGTAATGCCAGAACAGGGCTTAATCCCGATACGTGGCAGGGTATGTTTCACAGCTGCACCTATCTCATTGCTGGTTAACACACACACACACAAGTTTTTGACGCCGTTTATGAAATGCTCTACCGAGCATAACACGGAGAGGCACAGATTTGTACGTTTCAAGCACAGCTTACCTGGCATGCACATGCGAACACACCACTTGTCTACGAACAATCGCGCGGTTTGTTGTATAACTTACGTAGTTTTCGCTTGCCGTTTTGGTTCCTTTCGTAGGTAGACTTCACATCTGTGTGACAGCTGATGAGATCCGCAAGACGGAGCAGCGCTATGCAGCGCAGCAGCGAACGGAATGCGCGGCTACTGTCTTCATCAGCCCAGGGGAAACACGTCTCAGTTGCAGTTACATCAATGAGCATGAATACTCCTGGAGTAAAACCCACGGTGCAGGACAAACAAGCGGGGGTTTGGACATGCTTGTTTTGTTTTAATTTTTGCGTCTACCCCAACTGACGTGACATGATCAGCAACAACACTTGCAACACGAAAAGTCACATGAATATAACAGCGACAATGCAGTGACATAACATGTTGAAAGCGGTGACTAAGGATCCGATGATATATGGCTGCATACAATGTCCTCGAAATATAACTTGGTTCCCTATCTACAGTGGCTCAGGGCGAATGACAGGGGCGCAAGGTCGATCAAAATTGACCTTTTAGTTATGCATTGTTCCAGAGAACCGAGTGGTTTCAAACTCTTGGTCACGGTACCCGACGTTGTGAGCCAACCGCGCCCGGCCACCCTCGTCAGCTTCAATAATATCGAAGATACCACGCTTTTAAGAAAATGAGGTCAATTGTCAAACTATGACACTATTTATACCTCATTGATCTCAAATGTCATATTGACCCTTGTTTCAGAGACAGGTATTACGCTTTTCGATGCACTTTTCCCAAACATCACACTTGGTAGACTGCTTTTGCGAGAGCAAAATGAAAAATGGGATTGTGACGTCACCGCTTACTACTATCTGCTATTGGGACCTTATCGGTGCGTCGTGCGGCTCTCAAACTTGCCAACACGCGTTTTGGCCGTAGGGTCATTTTGTAGGGTTATCCCACATCCATGTCCTCGTCAAATTTGAAGAGTCGCCGTGTTGCAACGCACTTATCCGTGGTGAATTGGTCGTGAAATGACCCAAATGCAAAAATGGGTACTAGATATGCCACTTACAACGCACTATTTTTCTTTATGGCGACACTTCGTGCGATGATTTACAACGTCGCTATTTGCTTGCACCGTGGGCAACGTTGTGTTCACGCAGTGGCAGGTCCCAACAGCGACAGCGCAGGCCCCACCTCGCCCAGGCCGATAGTATTTTTGAATTAAGGAGTCTGAAGTCAAGCTCGTTTTGTGTACATGATCAAGCATGAACTGGCTCAGAAAAGAGGTAGAAGTTCTCAGATTGCCTCGTGACACTCCAAATACACTCATATGGAGTTATAAGACGACACTAAACAGCCACAGTCAAGGCGTATAAAACAAGAAACCGCCCACAAAGTCAAGTTAACCCTAATGGCGATTTAGGAGAGCTGCAGCGAAACGCCCCTCTCCCCATGCGTGTGCCTTAAAGTGCTGTCACTTTTGAGCCATCTATATGTTCGCAAGCGGGACTCGTTGCGTGTTCCCTGATCCCACGATCAAAGTCGGCCGACACAGCTGATCGGACAATTTTCCATACTGCTGCCTTGCTTGACAGAGCTGCGAATGTTTTGCGTGCAGTACGATACTGAAGCTGCGCGCCCGGCCCCAAGGTGTGGTGGAATCTCGGCAGGCGCGGAAATTCTCTGCAGCATCTCCGACTGGCCGAGCTCATCATTTCTGTCATAGGCATAACTACGCTTCAAAAGTTGTGATGTCAGGTTTAGGCAGGATGTCATCCGAGCCCTGCCATAGGCGTTCTCAAATTTCGATGTTTTTCGTGCCGCTTACTACTGACTGCACCTCTGTATTTGTAACCTCCAATCGAGGCATGCCCACCGTCGTGCCATAGGATTTCTGACTATGTTGTCTGCTCAAAATCCCTCCCGTCTCCAAAATTCCCCTCCTCCCCAGTCGTTAGTCGGCGGTAACGCCTCCGGGCCAGTATGATCATGCATATGCACGGACAATACACATCAAGTGTGTTTTGGCGCTACACCACTTCTCCCAACTGGACTGCTAACGAGACAATATGACACGAAGCTATGCCGCCCACATAGCAAATACAATGCGCAGACCTACGTATATACCGCCAGATGAGTTAGTGAAGAAAGCCAATGAAATCTGAAGTCAGAAATGATCAATGCAGGTTGCAAAGCAGCGCCGTGCTACCTTATTGACATCACCGCCATCACCACATCACCCTCACGAGAGGACGACGGGATCACTGGCAACATAAGTGCCCACACCGTGTCCACACTTGCCATGCGGGAGGAGCCGATTCAAAGGACAGCACAAAAGTCAGCAGGTCAGGCGAAGCGCCAGCGGTGCTTCTGAGGCAAGAATTCACCCGCAATGACTGCTGCATCTAGGATTCGTTGGTGGCGAATTTAGCCGGCGATGGTGCATAAGAGAGCACAAGCACATGCGTCCGCGTCCTTCTCAGCGTTGACTGCCGTCGTCGCTGGTAGCGTCAGGTACAGCTCGTCTCAATACAACGACCACAGTCATCGTCTGACGAAACGGGCTACCGCCGTCACCTTCGCCTTTCGCAGAGCCTAGCGTGCCTGACAGATTTTTGGACGATTATCAGCCGTGTCGAGGACGTCAAGCCGCATCTTCAGCTGGGTCTCGAGGCGAGAGAGCTTGAGGTCACTGCTGTACAGCTCCGGATGCCGGCAGGAATCGAGCAGCTTGCCCCAGCTGCAGCATCCTCCAGCAGCTCTTCGACTTCACGCTTCTCGTTCAAGGTTGGTTGGACAGAATGCTCCTCCAGCCGTGTTCACCATGTCAGAATCTAAAGAGTGGCGCCGGAGGTCGGCTTTGGCGTTCAAGTCATGGTGATCACCACTATCATTAAGCCTTCACAGGGCTTCATATCTTCTTGGCTCCTCTATGGGCCTAAGATTTGGCTCCTCTATGCAGTCCTCAGCATCGCCACTTGCTACTGCGTCAGCCTTCCGTACAAGTTAGGACTGAGGGAAGGTTATACATACGCCCCAGAATTTTTGCCACGGCAAGGCAAAATGTCACGACTGGGAAAGGATCGGAAACGGCTCTGGAGGCCGTTGCCTCACCATCTAAAATGCTAGCCCCTGCCCGGACTCGCCCTTATTCCATAAAGTGGGCGAATAGTGATCAGTAGATGCTGCCCACCCATCCATTTCTAAACTAATAGAGCCTCGCGAAAAAACGAGGACTGTTTTTATGAAAGTCTCGCCATTGGCTATAAGTCTTAGGTGCTAGACTGATAACTCATCTCACATGCACACTTAAAAGTGAATTTATCCTCGTGCAAGTTATCGCCTTCAGCTTCACATGCCACAATCTGCGAAACCGCTGAACGTAGCGGAATGAAAGTGGTGCAGGCTCACTGCTTGTTCAACTATCAATTGATTGCGTTGTTCTTTGTGCTTGGAAAAAGTCCTTATGATATGACAGTTCCGTAAATGTAACAGTGTTGTCCCCGTTACCCGCGAGCGATTAATTCGCTGGTTTCTGGGCGCAGCTCACCTGTCGCGCCGCGTGAGATTCTGGGGCACACACAAACCATGAACAGGAGCCATCACCGGCAAATATCAATTCTGCTTTAATTCTGTTTTGCTTATCATATATATGCTTCTCATACAAGTGGAAAGCTTTTCAAAAACTAAATATTTTCTGACAAAATACGGTCCAGATCCGTCCAGTCTCTATAGGTCAGGACGCCCAACCAGCAGGTTCCTTTAGCTCAGTTGTTTAAAGTGTTCATCTTTCAATACTCTCACCCGCGGCCGGGTGGGCTCGAGGCGCTTTACGTGCTTCCTATTTGCTCCTGACTGGGATAGCTCGCGGCGTTGGTGGCCGCCGCACTAAAGGTCACGTGACGTCGGAGGGAAGGAAGAGGCCGTGCCGGGCATTGCAACACATTGAGCTTTCGATGCAAATTATGGCGATAACCGGGATTTCACGACCGGATGATGAACTTAGGACTCACGCAACAGGCACCCACTGCTTAGTGTAGTAACCTCTCCCAGAAATCCATCTAATCAAAAGCTTTGGACTTAATCTTAACTTTCACCCTGATACGGGAGTTAGGTTTTGGGAGTAAGGTTTTGTTAGGATGATGCCCTTAAAACCTTTAGAGTATTTTAACAATCCCTCTCTGGTATGTTTTGCAATCACGCCTAAATTTTCGCTGTAGCCTATGGGATCCATTGTTTTTACTTGTGGGTTTTGACAACAAAACTGTGTTCCTGGCTTGTCAGGTGTGGCAGCATCGACGGTTTTGAGGAACACTGCAGGGCGATCTACAACCGACGCGCGCGGCGGTGGGCAACCGACGTTGTCGCGGAGCACGCGGCGGGTCGGCACTGGGACATTAACGGAGCGAAATACCCTAAAAATATGGTCAAAACACATGAAAGCATGCACCGCTGTACACAGGATTAAAACATACACCTGTTAAGATTATGTACTTCCACAGCACAATGTTCCATACAAATAATGTAGAGTCGAAAAAGGGCAATTTTCTGGAAATTTTGACCTATGACCGATCATAATGGAGTCAGTTATTCACCTAACAACAAACTATTATATATCGGGGATCTCATTCAGACCAAGTCACCAGTGTTCCTGCTAACCTCCATCTGTATCAGTTCGCAAACGCCAGGGATCGCCATCGTCGGAAATTTGCCGTAAATTTGTTTGTTAAAGGCGTCACTTCTCAGAAGCCAAAAAAGCTAAAAACAACTTCTTGAGGTTCAAACACACGCAATGCGTGCCCAAAAACACTGGAAATTTAAGCACGATAGCAGAACATGCAAGGAAGATATTGCAAAAAACCTCAGTGTGGGGGAGAGGGAGCATATCGCTCGTCAGGGACGGTCGGAATATGGCCCCCTTTGATGACAAACCTGAATTTTATCATTGTACACCATTAATCGATCGGTGGGCACTTTTCGATCATTGCTAAGAAAAATGGAACTAACGGTTCGGAAAGATGTTGGCCAACAAAATTGCCAACTGCAAAATCGTACTATTGAATGGACTTATTGGGTTCGTGTGTATGTACGAATATTGAGGGAAAAGGGACTATGTGATTTCTTTTTGAAGCAATCATTCGGACATTTTGCCGTCCGTCTATAAGATCCAACCCCACGCATAGATGGGATGATGACCTCGATCCGCAGGTTGAGGGCTTTATGAAGAAGGAGGAAGAGATGGCTTGGCTTCGCGTAGTCGTATTGATATGGCAAAACACAATTTATTTTGATTTATACACGGTATCGCATTTATTTCTTAAAAAGTCTTTTACATTCCGATCTATCGCTCGGTGGAGCTAAGTCCACCGCCTTCTCACAGTATTGTTGGAATCGGCTCTTCTTGCGGAAAGAATCACAGCTATAGAACGAATAAAAATGACAATAACACCTGTTACGCAAATGTAAAACTGCTTTGTGCAAAACCATCCGCTTTTTCCATGCATCCGCGGCAAACGCAATGGGTACAGCCATATCCTTAAATTTTGAATACGTAAAGCATTTTCCTATCTGCCACGGTGAATGACTAATGCGCCATCACAACGAATTCTTTACTTTTCCAACAAGCCTGAGTTATCTCCTCTGGGGCATGTAAAATTTGTCGCATAGTGGTTCATTAAACAAATACGTTCTCAAACAGAGCTTATAGCCCCAAAGGTGGAGCGCCACTGGCGCCACACCTCTTCTGGCACCTTCAGACCCACGCCCATTATTTCTGTTATGGACAATGCTGCTTCAAACGCAGCTCGTCATAACCCGCCCCGACTTCCTCTTTACAACACCAGAAAATCGCACTGAAACGCGTAAAATATTCCTAGTATGGGGGCCTTCCATCATCAGAGCTACTACTTCCTTTTCACTTTATTCCTGACGCAGAGGAGCGTCAACAACCGGAAGATCTATAAAATGCAGCGATGAGTATGCACACAGCTGCGGCCGAAACGCATTTTTACGTCTTACTTTACTTTCTACAACCATGAATGGCATATCAAAGTGCATTTTGAATCGGAATTTTGGATCATAATAGTGGGTCATACACAACCAATGGGACCCACATGAAGTGGTTAACATGCCTGTTTAATCCTCAAATCCCGTTTTGCTGTCGCTGGCCATACAACACGAGTGAATCCATGTCCGCTGATCGGCCTGTTAGTTGTAGCACTACCGTTCATAAAACCCCACATTTTAAACCCCATATTATGGTCATTTTGCATTTTTACGTCATCCGATTCGTCTCCTCATGCTGGATTCAGATATTTCAACCAATAGTTGAAATGCTTACGCGCTTTTACATATAACAAAGGGCTCAAACTTTGTAAAAATTTCAACTCATAGTTCAAATAACCGAATTCAGCATGAGTTCACGAATCAGATGACATAAAAACGCAACATGGACAAAAATTAACGTGTGGGGTTTTACCTTCGGACGATAAAGCAGTTCTATCACCTTTCGGAAAAAACAGAACACTATGACTTACACATTTTTCACCACCCAAACACCTAAGCTCTGAAACGATTTTATCGTCATTTTGTTTATAAATTTGCTTTCAGTGACTTGCATGCGCAGCTTTTAGGTTAAGAGTGCCGACAAGCATACCTTGCTGCGTGTATCCTTACTCACCACCCAAGCTGTCCCGTCAAGTTCAAAGGAAATTTTCGCCGCCGTCCTTTCGCCAGACAGGAATCCGGGGGGGGGGGGGGGACCGTGCCGCACAGCGCTACGATACGGTATCCCCGAGCCTGGACTGATCGTCGTCGGCTGGTTACCAGCTGACCTTCCCATTTCAGTCGGAGCAAACAACACGCCCGCTCAGGAGCCCACTCCTAGAGCCGCTGGATTGCGAGTCCAGCATCATGCCTCTAGACCACGGAGACGGTAAAACGGGGGCGTTTCCAGGATTTCATCAGGAAGGGGGGGGGGGGGAGCACGCAACATTGCGGCTCTCCTTAGAGTTTGGAACCTCTCCAAAAAGTTCTCACGTTTCGGCCATTCAACTTAAATATTCTTAGCATGCTGTTTTTTTTTATAAGGGAACCCATCTTACTGTGCGCAGCCCTAGAGAACCAGGCGTTCCACGCATCAACATTCATGGAGCGTATTCACTTTTCCAGAGCATGGTGATTTTAATCATTTCGAAGCATTTCGAAAAAAAAACGTGACACAATAAACCCAGGTTGGCTGTTAGATGTCATCAAAATCACGCACAAACTTGATTCATAGTTTATGGCTAACCGGCTTTTCGATGGGATTCGTTGATGCCTGGTGACCAACGTAGGGTTTTTGCTTTGTCTTTTATGAAAAAGTGCAAAATACATTACGAACGTAATGCATTGCCTTCATAATGCATTAACAACGTAACACACCAGTATAATAGGTGTCATCAGTTTAATAACCAACGAAAATGACACGAAACGAAGTCGGCGGCACGTAAATTAATTCGACAATTGCGCGTAAGAATGCATCGGCGCATATGCGACTGCTGCCATAAGGCTAAAGGCTCCACGGCCAACGTGGTGAGCCCCTGAACGATCGGAAGTGCCCCCGGCAGACTAACATGGACCCCGGCCACAGCATAGGGCATAGGGCCAGCATTTTGAGGAAAAAGGCCAGTTTACATGAATTAATGCCTCTGTGCGATCAAGAGCATACGGGCGGGTTAACAGCAAAGGCCCCGATGTGAGTGAAGGGTCTTCCGCAAATGGGATCAGGGAGAAAGATCTCTAGGTCAATGTAGATGGCCCATGAACAAAAAACCAGAAGGATCGAGTACGTCCGAGCAAGTTAACAGATGTGGCCTGCAACAGGAGCATAGAGCCCTCCACTCAAGTAAGAAATACCACAATACAAAGTAAAGGGCCCTGAACGGTCGAGTGCACCAGCGCAGATTAACAGTTAGGGCCCCCGACAAGAGCGTAGGGGCCTCCATTCAAATAGGAACTAGCTAAGAGCCAGTGTAGCAGACACCGAACGATCGAGTGCGCCAGGACAAGCTAACAGATAAGGCCCCCGACAGGAACGTAGGGCCCTCCATTCAAACAGAAGGCACCTAAACCCAATGTAGCGGGCTCCGAACGATCGAGTATGCCCCAGCGGGCAATCAGATGGGGCGCCCGACAACAGCGTAGGGCCTTCCACTCTAAAAAGAAGTACCCAAGACCCAGTGAGCAGGACCACGAACGCTCGAGTACAGACCAGCAAGTCATCAGATTGGGACCGACAGGAGTGTAGGGCCCTATATTCAAATACCAAAAGTCGATGTGCAGGACCACCGAACAATCCAGTGTGTCCGAGCAGGTAAATATATGTGTCGCGAATGTGTTGGTAGGTTAACTGACACCAACGTCAACGGCCCCTGAGTACCAAAGAACATTCCAGCAGAAAAACATGTGGGGCCACGGCTTCAGCGTATCGAGCCTTTAAGGCGAATGGGAAGAATCCTTTGAAGGAACACAATTGATAAGTATGCTCGATACGCTAGTAGGAACGACCCGTGAGCAGCGCAGCACCCTTCGAGAAAATACTAAAGAATCAAGGTTAACAAGCGTACAAGGCTCCTTTACGATCGGATTCACACTGCAAGTGGATATATAGGGCTCACGGAAACAGCGTAAGACCACAGGACAGAGTAATGAGTCTTAAAATATCCCAGTTACCACCCTCTCCATCAGTGAATAATAACTTTCGTCCATCCATGGGCTTCCATCTTCCTTTTGCGTGCGACTGTTTTCGGTTGGCCGGAGGCCCAAAGCAGGGGCGCAGCCAGATTCTTGGCAAGGGGGGCTGCACAGGGATATGACGAAGGGCCCCCTCATGGTATTAAGTCCCTCCCATACAATCGCCAAATATGGCCCATTGGTTACGGACGACATGTTTTCCCTAGATATCATAAACACCCACACCCACACAGACACCCAGCCACACCCACACCCACACCTGTCCACCCACCCACCCACCCACCCACACCCACACCCACACCCACACCCACACCCACACCCACCCACACCCACACCCACACCCACACCCACACCCACACACCCACCCACACCCACACCCACACCCACACCCACACCCACACACCCACCCACACCCACACCCACACCCACACGCAACTATATATATATATATATATATATATATATATATATATATATATATATATATGTATTGTATATTGCCATCGAGGACATGTTTTTCTTAGACATCATACACACACACACATAATGAGATATACTTTATTTATAATGTGCAATATAAATCTATGAATGTTGCACATTTTTAGCTTTAATAACTGGTATACAGGCCAGACTCTTCCGCGAGGTCCATTCTGCCTTTTGCTTATAGTAAATGGATTGACATGCGTTAAATAACCGCATGACATAAGTCGCCGGCGCTCTTCATTTCCAATAGTCCAGTGTACTCTTTTTAAACCGAAAGAACTCAGAAACTTTGTGATAATTTTATGTGGGTTGAACAGAAATAGCAAGGACTCCGCGAACATAGATTGAGAATCAAAATAAGTCTACATTTTGTATTAACATGGCAAAGCCATGTTTTTCTGGATATATTGAACGTTCAGTCAAAATTGATGAGTGATATAAATTATATAACGTGGTTTTGAGCATGCGCGCTCGCATATCTCAGCAACAAAGCAAAAACAAATATGAACTCGACGCCAGGCGTTGCAGTCTTCCTGGGCCGCGCAGCCCTGGCTCCGCGATTAACACAAGACCGTGGCCAACAGGTAGACGAAAATGGTGACGCACATTAAAAAAGCGCCTTTGAACGCTTTGAGATCTTGCGGTTTTTCAATTGTTTTACATTAATGACAAGCGCTTGCGCGCTTGCGAGATAAAATCTCTATTTCCGCGAAAATCTGTGTTGCTGTAACTGTTAATCTGTCCAGGGGACAGCCTCAAAGTTGTAGAAAAAAATTCCCAGTGTAATATTTGAACTCCATGAAATCATTTTGAAAGACAATCTGAAATATTACTTTACGGTGGTCATTGTTGCGCGCTCGGCGCCCGCCCCTGCCGTTATTTGCAATGGTCAAGACCGTTCGGTTTTGCGAGGACTGCGAACCAAGCCATCGCTATTGTTGTTCTCCGAGATTACGGGCGTGTCATTGAGGCTTTATGACGGACTCAGCTGCTGGGGCTATACGGCGCCGCCAGCCCCTTACCGTGGCTGGAAGCGCGGGCTCCACGGGGAATCGGACCCCGCACCTGTGGGTTCCCAGACACGCAGTGGTAAAGGCAGGCGCGTTGGCCACTACACTACCGGCACCTGGGGCATGGGCTCAAACATTTTGATGGTATTTGTCTCACTAGTCGACTCTGCACAATAATGAGAGCTCTCAGCACAACATATGATGGCTTTGTGGGTTTCGCTATCATTTCGACCAACTCATTTCAACACTAATGAAACCCCGTATTTCCGGTAAAGGGGCCCCGTGAGTACAACACTGCGGGCGCATTGTTGTTCCCGGTCAAGGGCTGAAGGGCCATTCTGTCCCACCGTGGTGTGTTCTCCGGCCGTCATTCTGGCGGCACGGGGCGGCATCGCCTGACCAATCGGGAGGCCTTTAGAGGGATACATCATATCGCGTTGGTCCGCTCCTGACGTGGGAGGCCTTCTGACCCGCACGGTTCACTCTGGATCGACGCATGAACTGTCACTAACGTAACAACACCCTTGCTCGCCGCGGGTGGTCAACTAACTGGCACATAAACTCCAGTTGGGCTCAACGAGCCCATGCTAGAACAGGGTCGGAGCAGTGAGCTGGAATCACTTTTGGACTAGGGTGGGAGCGCAAAATTCCGTCCAAAAAAATATCGTACAGGAGTCAAAAATTCAAGTCACAAAAGCTGCAACTTGTGAGTCAGTGATGATGTGATGTGATGGTTAGATAGTGATGATGATGATGATTAGATAGGATAGTGATGATTGGATGCTCTAGCCAACAAAAATATACATTCCAAGTTGGCATGGATGTTAAATGATCAACATGACAAGTTTAGACAAGTTTAGTTCATTTGGAAGGCATTTCTTGAATTTTCACTCCTACATTTCGGGAGTGATGCAATTTGGTGGTCAGGTTTCTGCGGGGAAAAGAAACACGTAGAGTAAAATATTCTATCAGGCTTTGCTGTTGTTTGCGCTAGGCTTTGCTTTGCTGGTATGGTGTTTGCGTGGTGTAATCCCCCCCCCGAAAAACTGAGGTAAAAACATGTATTTTGGTGCGTACCTGTAGATTACAAAGCATTGTGTAAAAAAGATACATGCACATGCGGCTGGAGTCGCTGGGGCTCTCAGGCTTGAAGTTAGCTAATGCTCCTTTCATACAAAGGCATGATTCATATGTCGATGAGGCAGGATAAGGCTATAGGTATCTAGGTTCTGTTAAGTCTGGATGGCATCTTTTAACCTCTGAAAGGGAAAGATGGGTGCAGTATGTGTAATCAGACATTGTCAGGTAGGAGTGGAAAAATGTACACAAAATATGGAGAAAATGAGCGAGAAATTCATGCTCATAGGGTGTTGGCTCACACCCAAAGTCGGCAGTTCTAGGATACTGGGTTGGAGTGTTCGCCGTTCGGTACTGGGAGCCCTGATTGGCACAGGACTCTTCCGTTACCTCAAGGTAATCACTCATCATAAGTTTTTGTTTCCTTCAACGTCAGAGGGCCCGAGCAACGCAAAAGTCCCTTTGTCATTCGGGCTCCCGTCCCCGTCCTCGTTGAGCAAATATTCCCCTGACCGATTTTAAGCCCCTTGTTGGCATAAAATATCCTGTTAGGCATTGTGGACCCCTAAACGATTTAGGAGAACGACCGATGTAAATCACAGGCCCGGTGTTATCCCTCCTCGGGAAATGGACCCGTAGAGCTCGGACCAGCATGAAACCGACTGTTCGTTGTTCGTGGTCTCTGGCCGAAATAGAAGGACACTCGGTCTCAGTGGTCCATATCGGTGCAAGAGATCATCTACTGATATCTGAGATCACGACCCTATGGGCAGGAGTCCTTTATGCGACCTACAGTCAGTCCTTCAGACCCTTCAGCGATCCCATCGGGCCTTTGATCTTTGATCTCGAGACCTATCGGCTGTTCTCCGGGTCCCCTCAACCGCTCTGACTCGGTGTCTCTTGGCGCCACCGTTCGGCACTGTGGCCCCTAACTGACACAGTGGCCCCTCATTGTATCAGGGACCCGAAACATTGAAAATCTGGACCCCAGCCTCGTTTCTGATTGGAACACGAGTCTCAATGGCTCAGACGGACATGGCACCGACTGTTCAGTGTTAGAGGTCTCTGACTGACCTAGACACCCGCGCTGTCTCAGGTGCTCCTCAAACGGTGCAAGAAAACCCCTGACTGATATTTCTGATCACGACGTTATGGGCCACGATTCTTTTTGTGACCTAAAGCCAGTCCTTCGGTCCCTTATGCCCTCCAACGGGGCCTTTGATCGTCGGTTCCGGTGGGCCGCTCGGACCCCCCCCCCCCCCTCCCACCCCAGGCCTTATCGAATACTTCCTTTGCCGCCTCGGAACCCTTGTGAGTACAGGACCCTTTGTTAGGCGCTATGGGCCCCTGACAGATGCAAGGCCCCAGACCAGTGTAAATAACTGACCCCGGTCTTATAGCTGGTTAGGGCGTGGGTCCTCAGACCCATACCGACACGGAACAGACTATGTGGGACGGTGACGCTTGACCGACATATAGGCCCATATCGGCTCTGGGAGTCCCCGATCGGTACAAAGAGCCCTCTGACCGTTATTTGAGGGTCCTTCTTTGCAGGTCAGGGCCCCTGAATAAGGTTTCGACCACCCCTTTGTGCCCTTAGACCCTTTAATGGAGCCCTTGATCGTCGGACCCGGTGACCTCTCTAGAGTCTGTGGGCCTCCTTCACCACTGCCTCTGGCCGACCCGGAGCCCCTTGGCAACACGGGACCCCTACTAAGCGCTGTGGGGTCCCAAGTAATGCAAATCGCCGGTCCCGGCTTTGTCCCTGCTTGGGAAAGTAGTCCTTAGACCCATGCTGCCACACAGCAGACTGTGCGTTATGGGTAGTGTCTGACCGAAATATAAGCCCTCATCGACTCAATGGGTCCCCTATCAGCGCGCAAGCCTTCTTACTAGCATTAAAGTGCCCGGCCCTGCGGGCCGGGACCCCTGAGTGAGAACTGCGGCTGGCCTTTCGGCCTTAAATCGTAGGTTCCGGGGGCCCAAACGCCCTTCGAAACCTATGAAGGGGGGGGGGCGGCCCCCTGTGCCCCTTCCCTGCCTGCGCTTCTGGCCCAAAGGCGTTCAATTGTGTTGCGTTTTTTTGTGATAACAAAACTGCGTCTTTTCGGCCGGCTATGAACCCATTTAGGGTCCAAGGGAGAGGGGAAGGGGTGGGCGCTAATAAGATAAAATCTATACATTTTCTTGCGGGTGCAAATGTATGTCAAGACTAATCGAACACAAAACAGCATCCTTTTAGAGCGCAAAGCCACATTCCATCCCTCCTAGAGATTTTACGGGTTTGTCCATAAGACTAGAAACACGCTTCAAAAGCAAATTCTCAAACAAGTCGTGCGGACAGATAGAAAGTCGCATACCTTGGAGGGATTTACGAAAGCACATCTGGAATTGCCACCAGAAATATGCTGGAAGTCAAAACGTTTCGACAAAAGCTACGTGACGTCCTTGTGTCCGCATCCAGTTGACGTCAATGCGAAAAGAAATAACACCCACTGCCTATCATTTTGCAACTTAAAAATATTTATGAAGCGAAATTTGTCGAATCATATAATTCGAGTTTTGGAATATCTCAGAAGACATTGTTGTCTTCAATTTTGGTCGCATTTTCTTCCACACAGAATTGAAAACAATTTGGTGAGCGCGACCTTTGCAGCGCATATCATGTGCGCCATTTAGGAGACTTGGCGTTTGCAATGGCGTCGAATGGCGTTCGCGTGTGGGGTTGCCCGCGTGGGGGAGGGCACTGCTAGATGTTGGCTACCTTTGAGGCAAAAATTAGGTCTCAGGAATATTGGTTTTAATGGTAGTGTGAGCTGTTGTTTTTGATCAGGTACGATCAGGGTTCAGTATTTTCTTGTTCGTATGTTCTTGTATGTTGTGGTATCTTCACGCGTCCGATTTTCGTTTCCCTGGGAAGTGGTTTTGCATTTAACACGATTGCTTGATGTGCCTACAGTTGTAAGTCTACTTTTAAGGTAAATGAGAACAGTGTTCCGACGTCTGCATGTGTCGTGAGCATAGTTATCAGCTAGCATACCAAGGCTGTGATCCATTATCAGTGTGGTGGTCTAAATTTGCTGTTTTTAACATCATGCACAAATGCAATGGGGCTGGAAGCAACAAGGTTCAGTGAAGTATTCCCTATATTCATTTCATTTGAATGTGTACTTCTATCCAGTAAGTGGGTGTCATTCTGCTAGAAACCCTAGGAACAAGAACAAAACATGTTCAACATGATTTGAAAACCCATTTGTCGCTGTTACTTTGAACATCAAACCATTTACACATTTGTTTTTATTCTAGTGGTGGTATTGTTTCTTAGACTATTGGTATGATTCAAAGACAACAGCTGGTCCAAATCTTTTAAATGGACATGCATGAGCTCTAGCCCTTGCCACCCAGTTATGCACATTCAGTCAGTGATGTCAGTCATGTACACAAACCTACTTAGCTATCAGCATTTTGGCATGAGTCTGCTGTGTATGACTTTGGCTCTTCCACCTGAAGGATAGCCATGATGCCAGGTTTGTAACCTGTTATGAGGTCTTAATGATGTGCTGGTCTGTGGGTCTGAATTTCTAAGATTGCCTAGTGAGCTTTCATACATGCCTTACAACTTCTAAAGGGTGTCTTGCAACTTCTCAATATATACAAATCACAGATATAACCTTCCATTGATCTGCAGACTTGATAACACATTGTAACTCTTCAAGGTAGCAGATCAGTGATGAATTTACCACTCACATGCAAGCCACTGCAAAAAATTAAAACACATGCCTTATGATATTCTCTGCTGTTAGGCCAAGCATGCTTGTTAGTACAACAAGCACAGATGAATGAATTGAGATATGACCACCACAGAAGCTTTAAAAGCTATGGGTCTTGGGGCAATTTGCAATATGTGAAGTTCTATCCAAGGTAACCAAATATTTATTTGCACCAGCAACGCTACAAATCACTGATTTGTCATCGTTATTAGTCATTTTTTGGCATTGCATGAAGCTCATCAGACAACATTTATGTTACTCTACTCTGGCTGTGTGTATGTTTTCACACCATATGGGGCTCTATCCTTCCATTGCCCACCTGCAACAAGCTTGCTTAGGCTTGTTGGCAGCTGAAACTGGAGCCTTGGACCTGTTTCACTTGGACCAGACCTTTGCCCTCCCCATCCTGTGTGAATATTATAATACTAATATAGTGTCAGTTAGCTCCTTTCTTGGATGGGCATTAGTATCTTATTGTTTGCTGCCTTTGGCTACAACCACCATTTTAGCTCCCTCGCTTATTTCTGCTAATTGCTAACGTAACTTGCTGGTGGGATTTGCAACCTAATCTTGTTATTTTTGTTTTGCCATCCAGCTCTTAGGAGGCAGGGAGTGCCCAAATGACATTCATAGTGTTGAGTGTTAAAATAAGGTTTAGTGTGTTGCTGGAAAAGTGGGAGGAACACTCCTGGTCACCCAGTAATGGATGGCCATTAGAAAAAAGAAAAAAAAAACAAACAGATGGTGCCTATCAGCAGTCATTTGTCTTCATGTGACCCTTTTTATACAAATTTTGTCAAAGTTGGAATGGCTTCAGGGCAGTACCACAATTCAATAAATGTCCAGCATTTGTGTTCTTTTTTGGGGACATCTTTCACCAGCATTGTTTCCACACTGCCACAAGTTCAATACAGCAGTGGCTGATTATGCAATCCTGTGATGCATGAAACTATTTTTCAAAGAATATGAGTGAGCATGTTGGTGAGGACACTAAGTGACATTCTACAATGGCTGAATGGCTGTTCAGCACCAGCATCATTATGTAGCATGTGCACAATCCACTCCATATTAGGCAACTGATGGCTTTTGGAGGAGTCAACACTGAACAGCATGATTACAGTTTTTGGTGACATGACAACAATGCCAAAAGGGTTCATAGAAATCCATTCAAATAAAAAGGCACAACAGACTGTATCAAGCTGGATTGACAGTGTCAGAGTGACAGGTTCAGTGTGCAAGCAGCAAGCTGCTCAGCATGTGCCCTAGGGATGGACTTGGCAGCTAGGTAACCAGCATCAGCTATAATGTGTTGTCCAGCATCCGACCATTCGATGCAGTCACTAACTCGGGAGCCGTGTCCGTTGCCACCGAGCTCCTGCGCTGAGGTGGAGCGGCCCTGCTGCGCTGGCCAAATGTGTGTATGATGCGGCTGACGACCAGTCCGATTCGGCCTGGCAGCACTGACCATCATCACATTGGGTAAAATACGCATCAATCGACAGTCCGGGCAGGCACAAAGAAGACAGTTATGCGTTGAAATTCCTCCGAATATGTCGGGGAAATTCTTCGAGATCAGTTTTAACAAATGTCGATTGTGAATTTTTCTTATCTTTTTATGGCTTTTGCCTAAAGTAACGGGAGTGCATAATAGTTCCATTGTGTCTCAATGCAGCATTTTCCTTAGAAAAAGTACCCATATCGGGACGGACACCGGCCAGGGTGGATGCCTGGGTACCTGCCTAAAGTTGGCAGTATGCTTGGCATCATTGAAGATAACGCCGTTGGCCCACGCCCTATTTCATCAGCGTTGGTACAATTATCACGGTACGCCATCGATAGGACGGTAGGGAAATCTTGAGGAGCGGGAATGTTTGTGCCATGCGCCGGACATATTGCTTCTCTAGTGCGACAACGTCTTAGTGATTTGTAAACATTCCTTCTCTGCTTTTTGTTGTTTTAGGGATATCTGAACACAGATGAGACGACGGCATATGATGCTGTGTCTTGGTGCACATGACATTGTGTGACATGCGCGATTGCTTCAACCTTGATGTAAAATGAAGCGTATACACGACAAGTCTGCGTCCCCAGTGCACCATCCCACGACTGACCAGTGCTGGTTTGGAACTTGAATGGAGTTTGAGTAAGAGTGGATGGTCTGGAATCGCCGACCCAGACCGTACCGTGGCACGGCACGAGCTGTGCGGTGGCATGGTGTTCGGGGATCATCTGTCGCCGCTGGCTGGGTCAGACCTGGGCGGTTGTTGTGACGTCTTCGGGGCCGTGTGCCTGGACCGATCTGAGACTGGCGCCCCGTGCCGTGATCGCCGCACGAGGCTCGCAGCTCGGCTGTGAGTGGTAACCGAGACGCTGTTTGGCTGGGCTGAGCCGGCATGCGACAAATGCAAACGCCCAGCGTGGTCGATGGAGCCTGTCGGGACAATCCGAGCGTGTGGGCGTGGGGGGGGGGGGGGGGGGGGGAGGCTGAAAGGCCTCTGGTCTCGTCAACGTAGACCTTACCAGTGGAACGCGGCGATGCGTGATTTGTTCACGGGCCTGTGGGCTGTCCTCTGCCAATCTGCTGACCTGGTCCTGATGGCCGCAGTTCTGCTTGTGTAACGCTGCTGGAGGTGCGGCGGATGATGTTCTGCGCAGCGCATGGAGAGTCAGCGGTGAAGTGCCATCGCTATGACTCGTCCTTCATGACAGGGGGCGGTGTGGCTGGCGCGATGCGCGATGCCTTGTCCCACTTCGGGACGTGCCTGCTGTTCCGCGTGCCCCAGCGGCGGGCCGTGTGGCCCGCTGCCGTGTACTTGTCCCGCCCGGGAGACGCGCTCCGGAGTCGGCACTGGACGGGGCGAGAGGCGCCGACGAGCCGGCGGCGGGCTGCTGGCCAGGCGCGGGCACGGCGGCGGCTGGGTCCGCCAGCCGGGCGCCAGTCGGCCGCTGGCGTCAGTGGTGCGGGCTTGGGGCAAACTTCCGGCTGGGAGGCGTCCCGAGATGGCGCCAGCAGAAGGTCGGTTGGATGTAACGCACGCGGAGTCCACATGTATGTGGCGGCGGTGGGACCGTTTACCGAGTGTTGATGTTATAGGTGTACTTGTTGAATGTGGCAATGATTTAGGTTCGATTTTTCCAATCGACGTACGACAGGGTGGTTTACTCCGGGGGGGGGGGGGGGGGGGAGGCGGAAACTGTGGGCTGTTTAAGCTCAATGGCATGCTAGTGAGGAGAGAAGATCTCGCAGATCAGGCGCACCAGGCTGCGGACCCTGCCTGGACTTACCGCCGATGCCAGCTGGAGCCAGGTTTGCCCTTATCTCCGGCGCCGTTGGCTGAGCCGGATGCCGCTGTGTGGAGCGGATTTGAGGGAGATCTGGAGCCGCGTCCCGGACGGCGATCCCGGGCACCCCCGACGACAACGCGTTCGCTTTTGTTCAGCTGACGTGAAGGCCGACTAGCGATTTACTTTGGGTCGGTGCCAAGTGCTCCTGGAAGCCATTGGTGAATACTCCCTTTTTATTGAGGAGATCTCGGCCGTTTGATGTATCTGCAATACAAGTGCATTGTCCGTCTTGTGACAATCGTTATGCCTTGCCTATTGCTGTAACCTACGTCACCGCGACACGTTGTTCTTGTCACCACGTTGTTCTTGTTGGCGACCAAGATCGTTGGTACCTTCGATGCGCCCTGTTTACGTGAGGTACTTGTAGAAAACTTGTTTCTGTTTTGATCGTGTTTGTTGATCGCGGTTTACTTTTGAAGACAAGTTATCTTTCTGATGTCGCTTAGCCATGAGTGTGTGTGGAAGAGACGTGTCGCTCCCCTGAAGCCCTGAAGCCATTCTTCTTGCACTGGTGGCGCATATTTTGCCGGGGAACGAGTGCGAAGGCTCCTGTTCGAATAACGGTATGCATGTTGAGTTTGCTTCCTTAGTATGAGCGATCCGATGTCCCGCATAAATCGAACACCACTGGCGACCGTGAAATGTGGCTACTTTCGGAATGGATTGATTCGCCATCGGCAGCTTGCCATTGAGCACAACAACCACGTTAAACAAAATTGGTCTCAACGAGTCGCCTGGCATTTGGGCGTAAATATAACACGTTCAGAATTGTCTCGACCGCGAGCACACTTTGTGATAAGGCATCATACAAATTATGCGTAAGGCTGGGTGTAGTCCTAACCGGGCTTTGCACACCAAGGTAAGCCGAGTTAGGTGCATTCCCAGTTTTAGCGAACATTGGCAATGACCGCCGCTAGCATCCTGCTGTGTTGAGCATTAGTCTGTTAAATGCGTTCAGTAACGCCTGACTTACAGACTTTAAGCGGGGGTGCAATCCTCATACCGTGAATTTGCCCGCCAGCTGCTGCCACCTATTGTGTATGGCAACGGGCAATGGCTTAGGATGGGGGGGGGGAAGGGGGATGGATTAGCGAGGCAGTCGCTGAGTGCGTAGGCGCGTCAGTATCATAACCCCGGCGCAGGGCGGGATCTGGGACGTTTTGGGTCCGTTGGATCGGTGAGCCCCATGAAGGCCACCAACGGGTAGCCTCGCGCTTTGATTGCAGCAGACACGAATGCCGGTAGCGCATATTCCATCCGCGGGACGTGGCAGGATTTGGGCTCCGTCCATAGTGGAGCCATCAGCCTTATGACAATACAACAAGGTGGTCAGTAGGGTGAGGGGTTGCCACAAGGTTCTATTGCTAAGGTACTGTTTAGGACGCCTTTGTGTCCACCCCCGCGCCTGGCAGCACATAGGTGTTGATGCTGTCTAACTCCTCATGATGGGGAGGTGGTGAAAATGCTTGCAGTCTGGGTGGCCCGGCTGTCTGGCGCCGGACGGGGAGCGATGGGACCCGTCGAGCGAGTCTTGAGCGATTTGGACCTGACGCATATTTAGGACAAATACGCGTCGTCCATGACATGGGACGCGACGCCGGTTCCCTTCGGCTGGTGCCAAGCGCAACACGCCTGGTACGTGTTGCGAGACGGAATGATAGAAGCCTCGGTTGATTCCTCAGCTGTTGGCCGGTGGTAGGCCCGCTGCGTTGTCGCCCTGCCCTGCCTGTTATGGCGTCTGGGCAGCGCTCTCCGGACGTAGCGTCAGGGCAGTGCTCTGTTGACGTGGCGCCGGGGCAGCGCTCTCTTGACTTGGCATCAGGACAGCGCTCTGTTGACGTGACGCCGGGGCAGCGCTCTCTTGAGGTGGCATCAGGGCGACGCTCTCTTGACTTGGCGTCGGGGCGGCGCTCTCCTGACGTAGCACCAGAGCGGCGCGCTCCTGATGTGCGCGCTGTTTGACCTTCGCAGGCTCGGCCGGCCGGCCATGTCCAACACGACCATTGTGGGCGAGGACGAGGGCGCGGCGGCCGCCGCCCAGAACGCCATCATCATTGTCGTGGACGACGCCACCGGCCAGACGCAAGAGATCGATGCCGCCACCATGCAGCAGCTCATCTGTGAGTAGGCCGGCCCGGCCGCCCCTCTGGGGCGGAGCGTCTCCTCTGTCTGGCCGTCTGCGCGCTCGCACCGTATGACTAGAGTGCTGCCTTTTTGAACATAGGATGGCTCGACGTTCGTGCCCATGATACTTACAGAGCACGATCTCCGTGGTAAGCATGACATTTTCCGTATAGGACCACTGTGGTGTTTTAGGGGATGGGGTTGCTCGCCGTGTCAACCCGCGGTCTCGGTTTGGCCGGTGTTGTGTCGGCTTCTGCGTGTCCACCGGCGTTAACGCCGCCCCGCCCCGCCCCGTCCCGCCCGCAGCCAGCAACCCGGGCGCGGTCAACATCGTCAGCATCAACCAGGACTCGCTGCAGCCGGCGGCGCCGCTGCCGGAGGCGGCCACGGCCGATCCGCTGCCAACGCCGGACGCCGACCTCAGTCAGTGGGCCGAGCCGGGGCGCTCCCTCGCGGGCGGCCACCCGCTCGCGGTGCCGGTCCGCCCCGCTTTCATCTCGCGAGGGGCAGGCTGGGCTGTGAGCCACGCTTTGCCGGCTCCCAGGGGCTGTTGTCGCGTGCGCTGGGATCACGGCGGTGTGCGCACTTGCTTTGACACACGTACCCTAGGTTGATGAAATCACACCTATGTGTATTTTTGCTATATTTTACCACCTCTAAGTACCAGCTACAATTAGTACAGGAGGGACGGCTCACCATGCCTTGTGAACGTGTCGATGTAATTGCGTTCCCCCCACCAGCAAGCGACGCCCACCTCCTCCCAACAGCTTACGTCCTTGTGTGGCCGTACCTTCAGTCCTGGACTGGGAGGCGCTGGACCGCCATGACCCGTTTGCCGCCAGCTGACGTCTGTGGTCTGTGCCTGCAGTCCTGGACTTGGAGACGTTGGACCGCCACGACCCGCTTGCCGCCAGCTGACGTGTGTGTGTGGCCCGTGCCCGCAGTCCTGGACTCGGAGGCGCTGGACCGGCTGGAATCAGCTCTCAGCTCGGACGAGGCGCGGGAGATTTTCGGCGACGGTCTGCAGTCGTTCCCCGGCATGGGCGTCAACATCACGGGCGGCGAGTTCGAGGACGAGCTGATCGGCGTGGAGCGCCACCACGCGCCCGACCACAGTGAGCGGCCGCCGGCGCCCGCGGCCGCAGACGCGCCCGGTCAGCCGCGCCGGCCGCTGACCTTAGGTCGCCCCGGGCGGCGACGCTCCCTGCGTTTGTGGTTTCGCTGATTGTGTCGACACCACGCCTTGTTAGTAATGGCCGCTGGCGGTTGTGTCGAAGGCTGCCGGCTTATCAGATTTTCTCGACGTGACACGTGCTTTTCGGGTGTGCGCTGTGCGTTCATTTTTGTCGCTCAGTCCCGTGCTTAGATGGAAATCGGGTGTGTATTCAGCGCCGGGTTTTGGGAGGGCCAAATTCCGTTCTGTTGCAGGCTGGACAAACCCCAAATTCGGTTGGATCTGCACAGAAATCAAGCAAGATTAGTGCACATTTTATTTCATCATCTGAGAAGAGTTATGGCACGTACCCACACCGTTGGATCCGCCCTTGGTCAAAAGTTGCTTAAAATCCCGATAGATTTAGCAAAAATGTGATATAAACAGTCACACACAAGTTTATTCCTGTAATGGCCGCTGCAAACGGCGCGTGAGCCGCCACTCGGCGCCAGTGTGTCGGCTGACCCGCCGGTGACCACACACCCGCGCTTTCAGGCGGCGACCGGATCCGCGGCTCGCGCGGCAGGGGTCGGCCGAAGAGACGAGCCCCGGTGAGTAAGCCGACCCGGCCCTCGCGCGGCCGACCCCGTCCTTTCGCACGCACGGGCGGGAGCTGCTCGGCGGCTGGCGCCGGTCGGCCGAGCTGGCGACAGACCGGCGCGCGGACTGGTGTCGGCCCGCCAGCCCGTCCCCTGCCACTCGTGATTGGTGGTGCCTGTGGCGGTGGGATGGTTTTGATGGTGACGATACGGGTCCGTGATTGGTGAAGTCGTTGGTAGTCGCTGCGCCTGCGGCACTCGCGGCCCGCGCTCCGAGTCTACGCGTGGGCTGGCGCGTCACGTCGCTTGTGAACGGTTTGTAGGCTACCGCCCCTGTTTTTGTACACACAAGCGTACCGCGTCTGCCGAGCGCTGGCGGTCGTCGCCGGTTGCCGAGTAGCCCGGCGGGACGGGCGGGCGCTGCTGCCGCTGACCGGACCGCCCCTCGCAGGGCACGCGTCGCTCCCAGCGGCGCGCCGACCAGACGCTGCGCGAACAGGCGGAGCAGATCCGCTCGGAGAACCTGAACCGCGAGCGGCAGGCGCAGCTGACGCCGCCGACGGCCACCGCTGCCGACCGGGAGCCGGCCAGCCCGGCCGCGCCGCCCGTCAGAGGTGGGCGTCCATATTCTATATGGTAAAGTGGGGTAGGTGTGAGTTGTAGTGGGTGTGGGTATATGCACACACGTCTTTACAATCGTATTCATGGACCTTGGCGCTGAATCTTCCAAGCATATGCTCTATACAGGGCAGCTTACAATTCCGAGCCTTGAGATCCTGCTGGACTGCCACCGCTGACCGCTGTGTTTTCAGGTCGGGGCCGAGGCCGCGGTCGAGGGCGAGGGCGAGGTCGCGGCCGCGGGCGTGGCGCCCGTGGCGGCACGCAGCCGAGCGGGAGTCTGCGCTCAGTGCCGGAAGATGGCGTGCCGCGCGGCAGGCCGACGCGCGGTGCGGCGAACTCGATGCGGAGCTTCGTGCACGCGCCGGCGGCCGACGATAGCGATGACGAGACGCTTGCGTCGCTGGTCGGGCAGCAGCACTCGGCGCCGCTGGCCAGCGCAGGTCAGTGGGGCAGGCTGAATCGTTACCCAGGCGGCGTGCGGGTGAATAGGACAGGCTTCCAACGCGTGCACTGGACGGGCACTGGGTGCAGACAGGGCGTGCGAACAGCCCATGCGCGTTGAGCTTGCAGAACTGACACTTGGTTTGGACTGTGGATCAGGGGTGCGTGGGTGACTTCATTGGTGCGATCGGGGGTTGTCCGTTGTAGGCCCGGCGGCGGCTCATGCGGACCATAGAGACCTATCTTCGTACCTATCCCTTCTCTTCAATGAAGTGACTCGCTGCAACGATTGGCCAAGTCCGGCAGACACGCTTGTGGTGTTGGCACGACGATGTTGCGTTCATGTTCGCTTGCAAACGCGTGAGCGTGAATGCAACGTGTGAACCGTGGGAATATGTAGCATATGCGCCGGATCCTCGCCGCCATCCTAGTTTGTCAGCCCTGGTCGCTCCGACGCAGCGCGCGGCGTGGCCGCTGTGGTGTCGCACCGCCGCTCGCCGGGCTGACGCACCGTCGCGGTAGGCGCCGCTCGGGCCGCGTGGGACGCACGTGCCCGACGCCGCCGGCCGTGGGCGGCGCACAATCAGCCGCCTTCTCTGACCGGTACCCTGTGTCGCAGACCCGGACTCTGGCGGCACTCCGGGTCGGCCGCGCCGCGACCGCAAGGTGCCGCTCAAGCTGCAGGACCGCCAGGAGGCGCAGCAGCCGGCCGCCGGCAGCCCCGTCAAACGCAAAGGCGGCGTCAAGGTCATGGTCAAGGTGGGCACCGCGCTCACGGCGCCAGCCGGCCTGCCCGCTTCGTGCAGCGTTCTCATCTCGCCACGGCTTTTGTTGTCCAGAGTGTCACTGCTTGCAGCGTGGACCAGGGCGGCTCCTGTTGCCTGGCTGAGGACCTGCGTGCTTGGTTGTCAGGATGTAGGCTTGTTGGCTGCTTGTCGTTCTGCTGTTCAGCTGATTGCGTTTCTGATCAGGTGCGAACCGAAGTGGAACAGCACCTCGCCTGCTAGGGTGTGCGACAACTCGCCGCAGTTTTCACTGTATGGATCACTTTCGCAGTTTGTGAGGGCACAAACCAAAGTGGGCTGCCCGCCAGGATCCGGGCCGGGGTGTCACCGTTTGTGGGGTGTGCGTTTGGGCCAGCTGGCCAGCGTGTAGGTCATAGTGCGATGCTTTGTCAGGGCGTGGACGGAGCGCCGCCGGCGGTACAGGCTCGGCAGCCGGCCCCGGACCGCCTGCAGGGCAAATGGAAGCAGGAGGAGGAGGAGGCGGCTGAGGAGGAGCAGGAGGATGAGGACGAGCAGGAGGATGAGGACGATGAGGAAGAGGACAGCGACGGCTGGCAGTCAGAGGATGACCCTGACAAGCTCTGGTGCATTTGTCGCCAGCCACACAATAACAGGTACAACGGAAGACAGCGCTACACAAACCCATAGCTACAAGCGAACAGTCAACAGCAACATACCGCGTGGAGCCGTCACACAGCTATCAAATCCGGACGTGATCTTTTAAAGAACACGCTGTTCGCTCTTCACAGAAGCATAGTTGTGTTGATTGTAACTGAAGTCAGGTACTCTCTCCGTCGCTGTATCGGAAAGGCGGCTGCTTGTGGTGGATGCGCGCCTCTAGGCAGTTGTACTCGCAGAGTGGCGGGCTTCCACGTGTTCGATGTTTCAACTGTCCTACTCGTTAGTGACAAGCTATCCTGGCGTCCGCTCCAGTGTATCATACGCGTTTTTAGTGGACGAAGAGGGAATGACTGGATTGTGGAAGCGAGTCTCCACTGCCTATCAGTGGGCCACGGAGGCCCGATCCCTCCCCTCCCTCCTGACCGAAATATCTAGGTGCCTCAGTCGTAGCATTTCCTGTGCTGTTCATTTGAGTAGGTCCTAGAGTTCCGCAGTCATACGTCGCCTGTCAGCAGTGTATCTTATTTCTGTGTCAGCCGTCCAGGATACAAGTTAGTTCTCGGCGTTCTCTGTCGCTTCGAGGGTGCAGTCATCCTTGTGTGCAATTATCCTGGATACTTTGGAGTATTTCCATGCGAGATCAGTTGGCGCCGCTGGTGATCAGTCGGCGCCACTGGTGGAGGTCAGTCGGCTCCGCTAGTGATCAGTCGGCCCCGCTGGTGATCAGTCGGCGCCGCCGGTGGAAGTCAGTCGGCGCCGCCTTGTCAGCCCCTGACGCGCCCGGACCGCGCCCGTTACAGGTTCATGATCTGCTGCGACAAGTGCGAGGACTGGTTCCACGGCAACTGCGTCGGCGTCACGCGGGCCATGGGTGAGTCGTCCGTCCGCTGCGACCTCCGGTCCCGCGCAGACGCCTCGGTCGGCGAGGCGGCCCCGCGCACGGCTCTGACGCTCTGCTCTGCCTCGCCATCTGCCCTCGGTCCTCAGGCGGCAGTCGCGCCACTCGGGCGCGTCTTGTGTTGGCACTCTCATACCGACAATTTGTCGTGAGCGTGACGTTAACAGACGCCGTCGTTTAGTCGACGCACATTCTGCCGTAAGCTCGCTTATGTTGGCGCCCTTGGCAGTCACCGCTGAGTCGTCCGGTTGGTGGACACATGCGCACGCACACACGTATCGAGCCTCCAGCAGCGCGTTGTTGGGATGCTGGCCTACCGCACTCATGTAGACTACGTCAGTGTAACAGCTGCCGGCCCCGCTCGCAGGCGCCCAGATGGAGGAGCGTGGCAAGGACTGGGTATGCCCGCCGTGTAAGCGCAAGCAGCGCCAGCGCGAGGCGGCCGAGCGCGAGGCGGCGGTGCTCGCGCGCCAGGCGGCGGCGGCGGCGCCGGCCAAGCCGGCCCGGCCGCCGCCGCCGCCGGTCCGCTGCATCGCGTCTGGCTGCGTCCGCCCCCCGCGTCCCGGCTCTGTCTACTGCAGCGAGCAGTGCATCCAGCGGCACGCGCAGGACTCGCTGGCTCACCTGAAGACGCAGCAGAGGCAGAAGCCCCCGCCGCCGCCGCCTCCGCCGCCGCAGCCTAAGCCAGTGAAGGTGGTCAAGCTGCCCAAGGTGGGAGTGCGATGTGAAGCTATGTCGGCGTACTTTGCTGTCTGGCGTTCGGTGCTAGGACTCAGGAAATTCGGTAGCATTGGTCTGACATCCGCGGAACAGGACATGTTTTGTGTTGAAACGACGATGGCTTGGCGCGAGCCCTGATCGACTCCACCCAGGCTACACAGCGGTCTGCCTGCCGTGCCTGCTCGTCGCGGTCGGGCCGCCCTGACGTGCCGCTGTTCTCGGCAGGACTTTCAGAGCCAGCTGGACGCCGGCAGCTCCAAGAAGACGATGCCACCGCCGGCGCCGGCCCCGGAGCCCGCTGCCGTCCCGGTCGCCAGCCCGCCCGCCGCCCCGGCCGCCGCCGTCGCCGTCGCCGCCCGGCCGGCCGCCAAGCCCTCCCCAGAGGCGCGCGTCATCGTGTTTGAGCGCACTTCCGGCCGTCTGCTGACGGGTGAGGGGTCCGGACGCGGCGACACGCGGACAGAGTGGGAGGGTTAGGAGGAGGGACGGGACCGCGCGGACAGAAGAGGAAGGACAGGACCGAGCGGACAGAGAAGGGACGGGACTGCGCGCTGAGAGGAGAGACAAGACGCCGTGGACTGAGAAGGGACAGGACCGCGCGGACAGAGGAAGGACAGGACCACGCGGACAGATAAGGGACGGGACCGCGCGCTGAGAGGAGGGACGAGACGCCGTGGACAGAGAAGGGGCAGGACCGCGCGGACAGAGGAAGGACAGGACCGCGCGGACAGAGGAGGCGATCATTGCTTTTTTAGTCCAGCATTGTTTAATTTGGCCCAGATGTGTGATCTGGCTGATTGATCTGGTAATGCAGCTCCAGCCTCGGCGGCTCCAGTGATGCGTGATTTTGATACCGCTTCGACATACTGAAGCAATGAGAGGGAGGTATCCACCCAGTCGGTGTTTCTTACGTCGTCTTCTGGCATTACATATCAGCTAAACGTGGCGGCCCCTGCAGGTCCCAACGCACCAACAGTGGCGAACCTGAAACTGTGGCTCAAGACCCATCCGACTTTTGAAGTCCTGAAACCGGGCATGCTTCCAGCGGCCAAGTTCTACGGGTGAGTGCAGCCACTCCCGGCTCGTCAGCGCTGTAGTTCTGAACCATTTGCGTCTTATCGCTGTCATCTCGGTGGGGTTGGCGTCAACCCGCTCTCGCTCCGCTAGGCGGTCTGTCGGCGCGTGGGCCTGTGAGACCCCGCTTTTGTGCCGTTGTTCCTGCGCCAGCCCCTCCCCAGGCGCCGGTGCCTGTCTGTGACGCCAGCCTTTGGCCGCGCATCGGCAGGAAGAAGCCGGAGCAGAAGGCGCCGCCCGGCCACATCCACGTCATCCGACCGTCGGCCGGCTCGGCGGCGCAGACGGCGCGTGCGACGCTCGGCGCGGGTGAGCGCGCCGCGGCCGCCGCAGCTGGACCGAGGGGCGCGACCGAGCCGGCGGCGCGCCTCAAGGCGTCGCTCGGCTCACCTCCCCACCGGCACCCGTCCGGAGACGGGCACCGCAAGCTCTCGGACTCGCCGGCGCACGGCAAGCACGCGGGTTCGCCCTCCCACCGGAAGCACTCGGCGGACTCGCCGGCGCACCGGAAGCTGTCGGCGGACTCGCCGGCGCACCGGAAGCTGTCGGCGGACTCGCCGGCGCACCGGAAGCCGTCGGCGGACGGTGCGCCGCGCGGGAAGACCGACGAGCCGGACGGCCGGCCGCCGACGGTGCGGCGGCGGAAGCACAAGCAGGAGGAGCGCGAGCCGAAGGAGAAGCGCATCGTCGACATTGACAAGCTGCGCTCCAACGTGAAGAAGACGCTTTGCGACGTGCTGTACAGCAGGTGCGTCCGGCCGACTCCTCCGGACGGGACGGCTGGTGTCGAGTGTCGGGCCGGCCGACTCCTCCGGGTGGGACGGCTGGTGTTGAGTGTCGGGCCGGCCGGGTCCCCCGGGCGGGACGGCTGGTGTCGAGTGTCGGGCCGGCCGGGTCCCCCGGGCGGGACGGCTGGTGTCGAGTGTCGGACCGGCCGACTCCTCCGGACGGGACGGCTGGTGTCGAGTGTCGGGCCGGCCGACTCCTCCGGACGGGACGGCTGGTGTCGAGTGTCGGGCCGGCCGACTCCTCCGGGCGGGACGGCTGGTGTTGAGTGTCGGGCCGGCCGGCTCCTCCGGGCGGGACGGCTGGTGTTGAGTGTCGGGCCGGCCGACTCCTCCGGGCGGGACGGCTGGTGTCGAGTGTCGGGCCGGCCGACTTCCCCGGGCGGGACGGCTGGTGTCGGGATGGAAACCCCGCGATATTTTTGTTTTCGAGAGGTGTTTGTTTCATATGGGATGGTTTGGGTCAAGGGTTTTATTTGCTAGTTACAAACTGCTATTCCAACAATCTCGAGTGTCAACGACGTTTCCTAATGATTCAGACGAGCCGAATGGCGGTGTTTCCAGGCAATGATTGACGTGAGTGGATCTGTAGTTTACTTTTCGCATTTCCTAGGACGAGTGTAGAGACTTGGTATTGTGTCGCTGATGCTGTGTTCTCTAAATATTACGGATTGTGTAGCTCCGCATGCTGACCAATAACTTATCTCGACAGGTGCAAGGATGACAAGAATGTCGCGAGGGAAATGACCGAAATAAAGAAGCTTGTCAACGAAATCGAGGATGAACTATTTATGCTGCATAAAGATGTTAACTTTAAGTACAAAGCAAAGTACAGGAGTCTTATATTTAACCTCAAGGACTTGAAGAATCTAGGACTCTTCAGGAAGGTGCGTCATGCTGTGTTTGCCTTAGCCGTCTGTAGGCTCCTGTTCCGCTCCTGTTTCGCCGAACTGTGTGGATCTCATTAGATTTTGTGTTTGTGTCTGACGTTGTGGGGAAGATCGCAGTGGATCTAATCCGTTACGTGAAACGAGAAGAGGCTTAACGAGCACGTTGTAGAGGTTGCTACTCGGTAGGTCAGATTTGTCCTGACATTCGGAGCTTTGTCGCGTCTAGAGCCCGGACAGGTTATCTCCACCATAACATTGCTGATGCCATTAGTTGGGATCTGCAAAGTTAGGGCGGTTTGCAGCGTTCTGTTTTGCGCATTCTCTGCGTAGTGTTGCACTGAGCTGTTGCAACAGCTGGCGATGCGGCCTCTGGTGGACGCGAGGCCTCAGCTGCGCTGGCCCCGGCGCGCTCGACGGTCATGTGGTGCGGTCGTGGCAGGTGTGGTCCTGACGCGCCGTCCGTGTGCAGGTGCTGTTACGGGAGGTCGACCCGGCCCGCCTGGTCACTATGTCTGCGGATGAGCTGGCCAGCAAGGAGCTCGCCGAGTGGCGGGAGAGGGAGGAGAAGAAGGTCAGGCCTACCTGCCAAACGGTCAAGGAGCGCGATGCACATGTCCATGGAAATGTGCAGGTCACGGTGACCGAAGATCTTGTGTTGTTTTCGTGTGATGTTGATGTGTGGCCATTTGTCCGCTGTCCGATTTATTGGGCCAGGCGTCGCATGAAATCACCGTTAAGTATCGACCATATTTCATGGTATGAGTATGCGCATTATCGGTTCATTGGCATCTTTGACGTCCGTAAACCCTGTTACGTGAGTGTGTTTACAACCATAAGCCGGTATTCACTGCGTCGTCACAGTTCGTCAGGATCACCTCACTTCGTCAAGTTCTGTTTACCTGGGGCCAACCGACGTCGGACGATAAAACCCAGCTGAGCATCAGCGGCAGTAGACGCTAGGTTCCGTGTTAAGCTATGCGTTTTGCAGTCATTCGCCAACGGTTATCGTTAAAAGCCTAAACATGGGCGTCTACGCGTTGTTGCGTTGTAGCTACCCGTGCTGTGAATATCTGCCGACGGTAGTGATACGTGGATGTGATAATCTCGGTTTTTGAAATGCGTTTGCGATCGTCTGCGATTTTGCTCCATCTATGTGTTGATACAATAATATGCATAGAGTTGCATGTAAAACGCAGCAACGGCTCGCTGACGTCTTTTTTGTGTGTGTCAACCTCACGGGCCGACGGTGTGCCCCGTCCGCTGCCGCCAGGAACTGGAGGCCATCGAGAAACACGAGCTGGATATGCTGACGCTCGGCAACAAGTTCGTGATGAAGACGCACAAGGGGGAGCAGGTTATCGAGAACGACGACAGCCTCAAACTCATCGGCAAGTACAGCGCGCCTGGGTGGCCGCTCCGTCGACCCTGATTGACGCCGCAGCTACGCCCGCTCACAGGCCACTGATGGAAACAAGCGCCCAACTTTCGTCCGGCTCGGTCGGCTCGCCACGCGTCGGCTGGGCTGAGCCGAGAAGTTGGGCAAACAGTCGCGCCCGGCGGCGAACGGCGGCGCACTGCGGCGAACGGCTGACCGGATGTGCCCTGTTGACAGAGGACAAAAACACTCCGGCGGCGGAGCAGCTGCTGCCACCGGCCGTCGACGACGAGCCGACCACGGGCGCCGTGTTGGCCGACTCGACCGAGCGGCACGGCCAGCACGTGTACGACATCGGCTGTCTGATCTGTACAGGCGAGCAGCCGGCGCCGCGGCCCGAGCCGGTGAGTGACTCGGGCGGGAGCCGGCTGTGACCCCCGGCGTCACCCAGTGAATCACCTGGCTCTGATCTGGTCAGCGACCCGGACATGACCTGGTAATTGGCCCGGACTTGGCCTGGTGACTGGCCCAAACGCGACGAGGTGAGTGAGCCAGCGCTGGCCTGGTCAGCGACCCGGCTCTGACCTGGTAGGTGACCTATTACGAACGCAGGCTGCCCGTCGGCAACTGGAGATGACCGGCCCTGCAACCCCGCGTGGCGGGAGGCTGGACGTGCGGATTTCGGAGGGACGTGGTGATGGAAGTATGAATTGTTTTATGTCACGCTGCCCCCTGAATTGCCGTCATTAGGTGTTGATCAATGAAACAGTGACAGCTTTTCGGTTTTCATATGGCGTTTTCAGTGATGCTCTGGGACGGGCTGCAAATATTGACAATCAGACGCCCGCTACGCCGTGTTCTGTCGTGCACCATGTCGGGCTCACACCAGCGCGGCTTCCCCGCAGACAAAGTCCGACGCCAAGTCCTCGGATGGGAAGAAGTCCACGTCCACGTCGTCCAAGCCGCGCCGACGCCGGAGCGGCAGCGGCGAGCGAGGCCACTCCTCCAGCCGGCACCGGCGCCACCACAGCAGCGCTAGCACCGGCGGCAGCCGTGACAAACACAGGGAGCGCAGCCGACACCGGCGCCGAGACGACGACAAGGGCCGCGGCAAGGAGAAGGATGGCGACCGGGGGAGGAAGAGGGACAAGGACAAGGAGACGGAGAACGACAGGGAAAAGGACAAGGAGAGGAAGAAGGAGAAAGACAGGGACAAAGAGAAGGACAGGGACAAAGAGAAGGACAGGGACAAAGAGAAGACCAGGGACAAAGAGAAGGACAGGGAAAGGAGGCACGATGCTGGGAAGGGCGGCGACAACAAGGAGGACGCCGCCCGGGGAAAGGACAGAGACAGAGGGAAGATCCGTGACGAGGAGGGGAAGACGGAGCGAAACGCCGAGAAGCCTCGTGGCGAGGAGAAGCGGTCTGACCGGGACAAGGAGCGCCACCGCAAGCGCCACTCGAGCCGCGATGCGCGCGACCACGAGCGGCGCAAGCGGCGCCGCAGCGGCGAGCCGGAGCCACGGCAGGAGCCGGCGGCCCGGAGCGAGCCGGAGTCGGAGCCGGCGGCCCGCAGCGAGCCGGAGGAGCAGACGGCGGACGGCGAGCCGGCGCCCGAGGACGAGGGAGCCATGTCCGACCGGGATAAGGAGCCCTCCTCCACTGTCACCATCGGGTGAGGCCGGATGTGGGACGGGAGGCGGGCAGGGGCGAACTTCTGGTCAGTGAGAGTTTGATGGTGCATGGGTATGACATTTTTGCTCCAGCATGTCATCATATGGGCTGTTTTTCACGCATTGTGTGAAAGAACGGACACAATGCTAGACTGGAAGTAAATTCTTCATATTTTGTGTTAAGTGCTTGGCCCGTGTAAAATGTCCAACTGTTAACGCTTAAAAATGGTCGCTCTTGTAGCCCCGGCTTCGAAAGCCTGTGTGGTGTGTGACGGGCGATGTTATTTCGAACCCGTGTCGTCTATGGCCAGCCTAAGAGTGGAGCTGCGCACCGATGCTGACCTGCGCGACCCCCTGTGGCGCGCGCCTGGCCGTGATCCTTGCACTCCCCGACGCGAGCACCGGACCCGGCCCTGGCCTGCTTGTGATCGTGCGCTGGCCATGGTCGAACGGTGCCCTGGCCGTGGCCAGCGGCCAGCAACTGTGACGCGTGGCCGCTCCGTGGCGCGACTGTGACACGGCCGCCCGCCGCCGCAGGACGCCGCCCGACTGGCAGGCTGAGGAGCCGGAGGCGGCGCCGGCGCGCGCCAAGCCACGCTCCGTGTGGCGCGGCTTCATCTCCATGCCCGACATCTGCAAGTTCTTCACGCAGGCGTTCGAGGTGGGTGCCCCGGGGTGCCGGCTCAGCGTGAAGCTGGGACCGGGATTGGGTAGGCGGCGGGCCCGTCTGTGGGGCATGCAGCCGACTGTCGCCTTTGCAATGACTCGGGGCCGCGAATGAGTTCAGACAACTCATCCATCCTGTTGTTTCCGCGATTAGACGGGAGCGGTATCCCGATGGCATGGGAGACGGCGGCAGTCTGTGTGTGCCGTCCGATGACGGGGCAGCTGTGTGGTCAGCAGCTGCGCTCTGCACCGCGCCTGTTCCATGCGAGGTGGGCCGCTTTTGTGGCTCGTGACCGGCCTCGGCTCCATCTTACCGAGCGTGTGTAGATTCTCACTCGGTCGCAATGACCGTACGCTTCGAGTGTAGGGATATATCCATGTGGCTAAAATAATCGGTTTTATCTCCGCGGATATTCCCAGAAGTGTGACAGGCCTGCTAGAGATGCAACCGCCCGGGTGTCATACTGATTCATGCGTGCGTACTGCGTGCGCTTTTATGCTGGTTGGAGACAACCAAAAAGCCAAAAAAAAATCATGCCACTGGAATTATTTGCCCACTTCGATAACTCGGTTAGAGCATCCGCCCTCTGCTTCCCTCGCCCGTGGTGAGGTTCGGGTGCATAGGCTCGAAATGGTTTAAGCGCTGGCCCTCCGCGCCTGGCGAAGACGCCTTGCGCCCGATGGCAGCTGCCGCACTGAAGGTTAGGTGAAGTAGAGGTAGGACGGACTTCACCGAGCATTTTGACACCCTAACTTTACTCTCAAAAGTCTGTCGTTGACCTGGAATTTCACGATCGGATGGTGGGGTCGGGGCTCACGCAACAAGCGCTGCTTAGCATGGACGTCGAGCGCAGAAGTCCATCCAAGCAAGAGATGCTGACAAAATCTTACAAAAGCTCTGATTGCGCGACTGGCTCAGCCGGTCGGCGGGCGCTTCTGCTCATTTATAAACCCAGCGACTTGTTGCCATCGATGAGCAGATGTTGAACGAACGTGATCTGCCACGTCTCTTCTCCCCGCTATACGAATAACAGGTCAGCCTTGTCGGCACCAAACGCACTTTGCTTTTGTGATCGGTAACGGCGCTCAATGGGGTTAACTATTGGGCTAAAAGCATAGGATGCGTGCCGCTCAGCAATTCGGTATGAGGAAACTGCATGGAAGACTGCTGCTAAAAATGGCATGGAGATCTGCCCAAAACCAAAACTTTGAAGAAGTTTTTAGAGTTGTGATCCACCAGGTTCAGGAAACGCCATTCATTGCTTCAACGGCTTCCTCATTTCGTTCGGTGTCGTTGCGACCTCTGTCCATGGATTGATACTGGCTATCACACGTGCCAACATGTTGGTTTGGAGCAGGGAGTACGACACTTTGTTTTACTTTTTCACTTGTTGTTAGGTGAGACGCGTAGGATTTGATCAGTATTGCCAGTTTTCTGGAAATC
Organism: Pollicipes pollicipes; assembly: GCF_011947565.3. Lineage (NCBI taxonomy): Eukaryota > Metazoa > Arthropoda > Thecostraca > Pollicipedomorpha > Pollicipedidae > Pollicipes > Pollicipes pollicipes. The sequence continues at coordinate 20,460,795 of NW_023596746.1, forward strand.
TTTCCGAATAGCGCAGAATTTTGATTTAAAGTATGCGCTTGAACTGTCAATAGGGGAGTAAAAAATACTACACAAGTTTGAAGCACTGATCAGGCCAACGTTTATCCAAACATGGAGACATTATCCCGCGAATCCAACGAGACGTTGTGCTTCGGCTGGCTTTGATTTCTCCCCTCTGACGTTTGCCACAGCGACTCTTTCCGAGGCGCACTTTGACTTTGGGAATGGTGCTATCACGTGATCCGTGCGACGCGCTGGTTCAAACTTAGCCCAGACCGCTTCTCAGTAACAGGCCCTTGCCGCCCGCTGGGCTAATCACAAGCGTTCTCTTATTCACACCAGTAGAATAGAGGTGCCACGGCGGTTCTCATGACGACGGCAATCATGACAACTGCTGGGAAGAAGCGTAGTGCTGTAACAAAGCGTTGACAACGTAATTTAGACTTATTTACTTATTTATTTATGCCTGGACGGTGCTACAGTAGCATTACCCAGTGCTATTATAGGACATAGCTAGTCCTGAGTTTTACAAGAGTATGTTTTTGAAATATACCCAGAAGGTGGAACACTGCATTTAGGAATTGGCAAGAGCAAAGGCATCCCGGGACTGCCGAGAAAGCGAGCCTCGATTACGCGCTGCACTTCTTGCAAAGGCTTGCAGTGAATGAACTGACGATTATGCAAATCCCGCATTCAACCCGATTAGCTGGAGTGGGTCCATGCTCTCAACTTTCCAGTTTCCGGGAGATGGTGCTCTTTGATGTGTAAATGTCGCTCTCTCTCTCTCTCTCTCTCTCTCTCTCTCTCTCTCTCTCTCTATCTCTCTCTCTCTCTTCTCTCTCTCTCTCTCTCTCTCTCTCTCTCTCTCTCTCTCTCTCTCTCTCTCTCTCTCTCTCTCTCCTCTCTCTCTCTTCTCTCTCTCTCTCTCTCTCTCTCTCTCTCTCTCTCTCTCTTCTCTCTCTCTCCTCGTCTCTGTCTCTGTCTCTGTTCTCTGTCTCTGTCTCTGTCTCTGTCTCTGTCTCTGTCTCTGTCTCTGTCTCTGTCTCTGTCTCTGTCTCTGTCTCTGTCTCTGTCTATGGTCTCTGTCTCTGTCTCTGTCTCTGTCTCTGTCTCGTCTCTGTCTCTGTCTCTGTCTCTGTCTCTGTCTCTGTCTCTGTCTCTGTCTCTGTCTCTGTCTCTGTCTCTGTCTCTGTCTCTGTCTCTGTCTCTGTCTCTGTCTCTGTCTCTGTCTCTGTCTCTGTCTCTGTCTCGTCTGTCCTCTGTCTCTGTCTCTGTCTCTGTCTCTGTCTCTGTCTCTGTCTCTGTCTCTGTCTCTGTCTCTGTCTCTGTCTCTGTCTCTGTCTCTCTCGCTCGCCCTCGCTCTCTCTCTCGGAGCAAAAATCCTTTTCCGGTTAGCTGTTGAGCTTACAGCGGCCTAATGTGCGCAAGATGCGACGAGTATTCTGCAGTCGACGTGGTCAGCTGGTGGCCGTTAAAAGATGAAGCGGCACCGCGACCTTCTGCTAATGCTGCGGTCCCGCCAGCACTGTGGATTGTGCTCAGCTTCTCACGGCCCCGCCAGCACTGTCGATTGTACTCAGCTTCTCACAAGTGTGCGGTGCGACTCGTCCGCCTGGCAGAATGCGATCACCCGTCACTCACTTGTGGACTCTCGTCAGCTCCACCGTCCGCTGTCTCGCGCTGTGACGTGGCCTGTCGACCCCTGACCGTGCTGACGGGCCGCACCCGGCCGGCCGGTGTCGGCCGGGAGCCGGCCAGTGCCGCTGGTGGCCGGACGTCGCGGCCGGTGAGGCGGCTTGCCTCAGCTCGTCCCCGGGGAGCGGGCCGCACATGCTGGCGCCACCTGAGCCGGCCCACCCCGCCCCTGCCCCGTCTGCGGCGTCGGCTCCGGGGGGCCGCCGGTGGCCGCGGCGAGGTTCAGCGACCACGGTCGCTTGTGACTATTGCCCGCTCCACAGGGCGTGTCCGGGATGCACATGCCCGTGTGGGACCTTCGGGTGATACCCAACATGCGCCCGGCGGTGGGACCTGTGCGCGAGCTGTGTGTCACCTGTGGGCTGTGTGGCTCTGTGTGAGTCGAGGCCACATGACCGCGATGAACAGCGACCCAGGCCGAGCGACGGTCCTGTCCGTGTCCGTGGCGGCGGCGCGGACGCCATATTATCCCGTCCGGGACCCGCCCGCTCTGCTGGTGCCTCCTCACCTCCTGGCCGGTAAGGCTTTGCTGATGGTCCCGATGCCGCCGATAATGGCCCCGACGGTGCTGATGCCGTCCGCCGGCTGAGCGCTGCTGCCTGCTGCCCTCTGACTGCTGACTGCTGACTGCTGACTGCTGACTGCTGACTGCCGCCCCTTCCTCAGGTGTCGGGGAATTCGACTCACCTGGCCACGGACATCCCTGACCGAGTGGAGGTGGTGGGACGCATCGCTCCGGACACCATCTGGGGTTACATCAAACAGGTCCGCAAGTCCAACAAGGTGAGCTGACGCGCCAAGGGAGATGGCAGCACCGGGCGCGCGTAAGGGTTGGCGCTGGATGCACACTGCCGATCTGGTGAGGAATGCTCCGCAGATGAGATTCACGGGAGGGAACGGGAGGGCGGAAAGATTCGCCTGTGGCAGTGGTGAAATGACCGTGCCCCTGGTGTGAGTCAGCGGTAAACCCCTTCATGGCGCGACGTACGATATAAAGACGTTTACGAGGCCGGTGTAGTGGTCGTCAAGTGAACCCACGCGTCCGGTCACGCTGCCTGTGCGCCTCGGCCGGCGGAGCCAGGGTGGTGGGGACGCCGGCTCCCTCGCCCGTCTCCCACCGGCGCCGGGTATGTGAGACCGCCGACTCCCTCCCCCGTCTCCTACCGTCGCTAGACATGTGAGACCGCCGGCTCCCTCCCCCGTCTTCTACCGTCGCTAGACATGTGAGACCGCCGGCTCCCTCCCCCGTCTCCTACCGTCGCTAGGCATGTGAGACCGCCGGCTCCCTCCCCCGTCTCCTACCGTCGCTAGGCACGTGAGGCCGCCGGCTCCCTCCCCCGTCTCCCACCGTCGCCAGGCACGTGAGGCCGCCGGCTCCCTCGCCCGTCTTCCACCGTCACTAGGCACGTGAGGCCGCCGGCTCCCTCGCCCGTCTCCCACCGTCGCTAGGCATGTGAGACCGCCGGCTCCCTCCCCCGTCTCCTACCGTCGCTAGGCATGTGAGGCCGCCGGCTCCCTCCCCCGTCTCCCACCGTCGCTAGGCACGTGAGGCCGCCGGCTCCCTCGCCCGTCTTCCACCGTCGCTAGGCACGTGAGGCAGCCGGCTCCCTCGCCCGTCTCCCACCGTCGCTAGGCATGTGAGACCGCCGGCTCCCTCCCCCGTCTCCCACCGCCGCTAGGCATGTGAGGCCGCCGGCCGGGCCCATGCATACGGAATGATCCGATTCCGGTGTTGTTCGCTGAGAGCGGCTTCGAACTGGGGCGGGGCGTGACCGGCTGGCTCCTGATCACGTGTCGCCGTCCTGCTGCGCCGCGGCGGACGGGGCGGCGCGGGCCGCGGCGTCTCCGTGGGCACGAGCGACGGCGGCGGCTCCGCTGCGTCACTCGCGTGGTGTCCCGGGAGGAGGGGCAGGCGGTGGCCGGCCGCGTCCCACCCTGGTGACAGACCCCGCCCCGCTCACCACAAATTTTCCTGAGGCACTCCACGCGGCATTTGACATCCTTTGCTGCCTGGCGTGCTGACTGTCCTGAGAACACTGACATGTGGGGTGTTGGTGAGTGCCCCTGCAGCGGCCTGCCGTGGGCTGATCTTAAGTCCAGAAGGTAACCTGTGATAGCCGCGCCTGAAGTCGCCAGCTTTCGTCTGGAGTTTCACCTGCTGACAAAGTGTTCCGGCAGAAGCACCCGTATTTTTTTCCCGACCGCTGATGTTAGAACTTCGCAGCCGATGACTGAAGAAGAATTGATCTCTCTCCCCGAGTTAAATTATGTTTCTCAGCGAAATTAAGAGTTGTTAAGCACGCGCGTCACGGGATAAAAGTTTTCCGGAATAAATGGGAGCTCTCCTCGCGTCGTTAGCGAGGGGGCGCGGCCGGCGCCGGCCCCTCCCCTCCCCGGTTGACGGAGGGCCGGCCTCCACCGGCCGGTGTCTCCAGGGAGGGACAGCGGGCCGCACTCACCGTCTGTCAGCCCTGAGACGGGCCGGGGCGAGTGGGCGGGCGCCGACCCCGGTGCGGCGGCCGCGCCGCTCTCCGATCGAACGGCTTGACCGCCGCCGGCCGCCCATGCAAAAACGGCCGGCCGGCGCCGCTCGTAAGCCGGGCGCTGAATCGCGTCATCTCGGGCGGCGCGGCTGTCGCCGCCTGAATCGAAGCTGATTTCGTCATAAAGGGGCCGCGGCCGGCGCCGAACTGTGCCGACGGGCGGCACCGGCGGGCCGGGCTCCCGGCGGACCCGCCGCGCCGCCCGGCCTCGGGGGCAGGCCGGCACCGCGGGCCCGGGAGGCCGGCTGATTGCTGTGCTTGTGCGCCGGCGGGATTGGAGCCGGACGCCATTCCCGGGCCGCGGGCGCAGGTTGACGACAGGCGTTAGTGCGTTCGGAAGTGTTATTGAGCTGTTGGGGTTTGGGACGGCTGCACCTTTGTCTTGTCTGGACGACCGTATCTGCTGTTTTCGTTGTGCGTTGTTGCCCGTTTTGTAGAATGTAAAGCACCGCATTATGAAGTTTTGGCATTCGAACGATTGTGTCTCCGGCCTTTTGAAAGCTTTGGGCGACTGCACCACCGCGCTGTGGAGATCCGGCTGCGCTAACAGCTGCACCTACGCTTTGTCGTCATTTGGGGACGGGCTACTCTTCCGCTGCGTCGGGCAGTGGCACGACCGCCGTTTGTCTCCGCCGAGATCCGGTCACAACTGCCGGCTGAACCTCCGCCCAGCCGTACCCAGGTGGCGACGATACTTGTTTTGTTGGCATCCGGCGACAGCCGTTTGCTCTTCTGTGACCTGGTTACGACTGCACGTCCTATCTGCCATGTCGAGATCAATTCAGCCGGGATTTGCCGGGGCGCGGTGTTGCCAGCACCGCTGTGTCGCGTCTGGCGTCTTCGGTTCCCGCTTGACCTATGGATGCACTCCGTACCGTCTCAAAGCTTTTTAGAGGGCGGCGCGTGGAACCTAACGTCAGCGTCTTCGGCTTGAGGTTATTGCATGCCGACGAGACCCTTTAGGGGTGTAGCGTTATACGGCACACCCTATAAGGGTGTCCCGTTATACGGCACACCCTTTAGAGGTGTATCGTTATACGGCACACCCTTTAGGGGCGTATCGCTGTACGGCACACCCCTTAGGGGTGTACCGTTATGCGGCACACCCTTTAGAGGTGTATCGTTATACGGCACACCCTTTAGGGGCGTATCGCTATACGGCACACCCTTTAGGGATGTACCGTTATACGGCGCACCCTTTAGAGGTGTAACGTTATACTGCACGCCTTTTAGAGCTGTATCGTTATACGGCACACCCTTCAGGGGTGTGCCGATATACGACACATCCTTGGATTTCGCCTGGAGCTGGTCTATGAGAAATGTAAGAGCCGACGGTCGGATTCTGCAAGTTTTAGCGCGATCTGGCCTCTGGTGGACGAGCGATGGCCGGGCCCAGTGTGAAGGTTATGGGCGCAATATGACCTCAGCAGTCGGCGTGCCCTGAAGCCCCAATAAACAACAAAGGTCAGATGTCGAGATTAGGTCATGAGGCTCTTTCACTGCCTGACATTTTATCGGGGTAAGGAAGTGTGTAATCTTTTCCAAACGTGCCATTGCCGAGTCGGGGCAAAGCACGTTTTGCAAATGTAGATCGGCTTGAAGTAGGATTGGTCAGTGTTTGTTTAGTTTTGGCCTCTGAACTTCCGGTCTGAAAGACGGGTATCCATGATTTTTTCTAACAGCTTTCCCATAACGTCCTTAAAGGCCAAGTTGAAGGTATTGCTGGGTGTTTCTCCTCGACCGTGAAGCCACAGGTGATGACCACCGCTGCCACGGGCCAATCGGTGTAGAGGCTGATGGGCGGCCAGTCAGCCAACGGTTCCATTATAAGCTGGATGGCTAGACGTGGGTGGTCACCTGTGCTTAAGGCGTGCAATACGGTATGACCTTCGATGCATTTATAGGTGCTGGTTTTATCTGAACACGGTGGTTTTATGTTACTAGCTCAAATATCGTAAGTCGACAATTAACACATGCTAGATAAAAGTGTTGTATGTGTACACGCAATATTGCATGTGCCGTATATGGGATCGGAAGTTCCCAGTACCATAACGGTATGGAATCCATGGAGTGTACGGAAAATGGCATCATCTACGACCGCGTGATCCACGCTAGATCCGGAAGCCATTATTGCTCGACGTCTGAAATGCAGCTGCGCGATGCCAGCGAGTATCTACGGCGACTTTTTTTGGGTCTTTTATTCGAATCTTCATGTGGCCACTGTAAATCGGTGCACAGTAACTCCCCTAGATTTCGACGAAATAGCATTACGTTTCCGTCCAAGCGCATGGAGTTTGTGAACCTGCTTGTGTTCCCTCGACAGTTTCACACTACGCTTTCGCGCGGGTCAGCCGTCGCTACAGAGATGGGCGTATATGGAACCAAACATTAGCTGGAAACGCTTCCCTTGATCGTGTTTCGCCGTTGTCACCCTTGGACGATGATATGCTGGCACGGCCGCCGACTGAAGCGGTATGTCGGCGAATGGCGCCCGCGGTACCGAGCTCTAATTTGTCCCGCCGTCAAAACTTCACCGTGCGGACAAGCTGCTCTAGCGTTCCTGCGAGAGTTCATGCGGGAAGAGCGTTCGCGATGCGTCGTTGTTGGCCGTTTCAAAGGCGTCGTCAGCTTTATTGTAAAAGTTGTATCTGATGGTGGGAGGGTTTACATGGGTCCTGTCTAATTGTAGATGCCATATTGATTAGCTGCAGGGTTTAAGTATTGCTCTGAACACAAGGTGCGGGAAAAAGCGCAAAAAGATGCGCGCGGTACATTCGAGTGCGCAATTTTAAAGCGGCATACCTACCATCAGAAAGCTGCTTTCACCGACGCATGCTGTGTCCATTAATGACAACTTGAGAGCGGAATCAAAGTATAGTATTTCCGAGTCGTATGCCTCATTTGCTGTATTAAAATTGGGTATCTTGGAACCCAAATTGAAGCCGTCGTAGTTTTCTACTGTTGGAACGATGGCCCTTTATTTTTTATGTGGTCATGAATTGTAACACGCAAATGTATGCATTAACGAGTGTAATGCGAGTGAGCTAGACATTTCAGGCGCTTACGAGGCATGAAGATGCCATTGGTGGCATTCAAGATTAACGCAGCCACGCCTTGTGTGTTATGTAGGCACACACCTCCAAAACACCGTTTCTGCGCGCGTACTCACTGGCCCGAAGCCTGTAGCTGCGCCGCCCCATCCCACTGTGGGAGCGGTGCCATCAGGTAACGTGCGCGTGGGAGACCCGCAATGACACGTTGGACTGCGTTTCAGAAGGTCGCTGGTGTGTCTGACCAGATCACAGCCGTGAGTTCCGCACGGAGAGCCTGGCTTGTGGGAGCCATCAAGGCGCGCAGCACTGAGGCCATTGGTGCCAACTAATGCGACGTATCCCTGCGCCACGTACCAGACGCGTGTAAGCCCTCCCCACCTTCGCATACTCGGCTTTGTCCACAAGGGCAACACAACAATCGTGGAGGCAATATGACAAGCTGCCATTCAGCGGAATAAATAACGGTGGCGTTGAGCTGTGGCGTCGCGCCGTGATGGTGCCGCCGACACGTCGCTGATGGTGATGGTGGCCGGCTCCTTGAAGCGCAGCTAGTTGTGGCCTCGCCCTAGCCAGCAGGTCACGGTGACACCTGACTGCATCCAGAGTTGTGGCATACCCTAAGAACGGGCGACCGCCCACGTCCAGCCATCTAGGTTATGATGGAAGCGTTTGCTGACCGGCCGGTCGTCAGCCTCTACACCGACCGGCCCGTGGCAGCAGTGGTCATCACCTGTGGCTTCACGGCCGAGGGATAAAGCAACAGCCGTGCTCTCAACCGGTCATGCGCGGTAGAGTGCTTCCTTTCATAACGTTCTGGCTATGTGGTGTGTGCATGATAATTTGTAAATGCGTGAATTGTCTTGTGTGGCATCGCGTACTTCTGGTCTGTGTAGTTTAAGTGTCCATCTCGAATTCCATCAATATGGATTCACGTATAAAGTAATACATGTAATAGTAGCATGATGAGAAGGAGGGGGGGGGGGGGGGGGGTCACGTTCCCCGGAAACCACTAGTTGAATACTCCTCTGATTCTGTGTCACCAATACGCCGGACAGAAGACCAATAATGTTACCTTGATGACTTTACCTTGATGATTGAGCTAGCCGCCGTTTATTGCACAATAACGAGACCGTGCTGTGACGCATGGAATCCGATCAGAGCTAATTAGTACCCTGCAGACGGGTTTTTGGCGAAAAGTGAGGGTGTTGTATGCTCGACTGATTTCAGTTGTATGGAATGGCCCAATAATCTGTCCGTTTGACTGAGTTTTGCGTTCGATGGAAGCATTAAGTCTGCTTGCGTATAGCCAGGAGCATTGATGCCTGCAGATCCGTGATATCCGCGGGCGGGGGTTATATAAAGTGAGGTGTGATTCATTTGCCTGTGCTATTTGCCAACGTCGACGGCCCTTGGCAGCAACTGGTCGGCGTTGAATGGAAGGAGTTATGTCTTTCATCCTGTTCTAGTCGCTCTCTGTTAGCGTTGTGGCTGGGTTTTCATCAGTGCGGCCAAGTGAGCCCTCTGATACTTTCCACGAACGGGAGCCCCATGACCCTAATGCCTTGCCGAACCCAGTGCCGTGCACCGGAGGCTGCTCACACCTAATGCGATGAGCCGTGATGGATCGAATCGAATCAGTCGTGGCCAGCTTAGTACGGTGGATCTTCCGTCTCTCGCACTGGGAGGCGGGCGGTCGACACCAACACGGACCGAGAGCACAGGCAGCGGACGAGTCCGCCCCGGCCAGGACCCAGGCGCACATTCCTGGACGTGTGTGTGGGTGTGCGTGTGAGCATGCGTGCGTGCGTGCATGCACGCATGCACACGTGCGTGTGTGTGTGTGCGTGCGTGTGGGTGTGTGCGTGGGCGTAGGCGTGCTTGTATGCGTGCGTGGTGTATGCGTGCGTGCGTGCGTGTGTGTGCGCGCGTGTATGCGCGTGTGCGTGTGCGTATGCGTATGCGTATGCGTATGATGAACGGTCGGCCGATGACGGGACTACAGCTGGTTTTGGCGGGGCGACCGCCTCCCTACGCCATAGGTTGCGAGCGGAAAATCAGATAAATGCACTTAATAAGTTGTAAAAGCGTTGCATCGCTCATTTGTGAATATTTACGCCGGCGTGCCATCGTAGCCAGGTGATCAGGCTATCCTGAGCGCGTCAGGTCGTCCTGACATGGACGCGGCCCGAGGCCGGCCGGCCGGCCCGGGGTCGGCGGCCCGAAGCCGGGCGACTGGGCCGAGTCGGCGGCGCCGCCCGCCTCCGTTGACCCGGCGCGGGCCCGGCGGCCGCCGAGTCGGACGCCAGTCGGGCAGATTGACGGCAAATCGGCATTAAACAGTCCGGAGAGGTGACGGCGGGTCGGCGCGCTCGGCTGGGCCGCCGGCGCAGTCGGGGTGAAATACGGCCAGCCGTCGGTCGCTGTCGAGCCGTCTGGCGGCGCCGGCGACCGGGGCATGTCTGGGCCGCCTCCGGGGTCAGATCAATGCCGGCGGCTCGCTCCGGTCCGACAGGTGCGGCGTGCCCGCGGCACCGGCGGAGTGGAGTGGCGGCGGCCCCGACGGGGCCACGGGGTCCAGCGCTTCGTCGGGCGCCCGCGGGACGGCGCCGAGCCGTGAACTTCACACGCCGACGCCAGCGTTTTATGCGGTCATAACGCGGACGACGGTGATTGTGAGGTCGGCCCCGCTATCTCCGTGATCGTGAGGTCGGCCAGAGGGTGCACCAGAAAAACGCCGCCGGCGCGCGCCTGGCTCGCATCGGTCCTCGCTCTCGCAAGGGCAAGTTCGGCTTAACTGTGTCAGTCATCGCCACGGCGACTGGTCCAAGCCTTGGACCAGTCATGGCTCAGAATGGGCGTCGTGTGTGGTTGGACCCTCGGCGCACCCTCCCCGCCGGTGCCGCCCGGTCGCGTGTGGTCCTCGCACCTATGCCAGCGCGCGCGCGCCATCTGCTGGCGCCTGATGAGGCAGCGTGACCCCGGCGACAGTCGTCCCCGAGCTGCCGCCGCCGGCGTCACCGGTCGCCATCGGTCAGCCGGCGCCGCCGGACGCAGAACGCCGCGTCAGCGACGTAACGGATCGGCCGGCCGGCCGGGGCGCGATCGGGACCGGCACCGGCGTGCGCCCCTCAACACTGGCCTCGTTCCCGTCCGTCACGGCCGACGCGCCGACTGGCCTGCGCTCGACATTGCCGGGCGGGCGGCGATCGGCTGCGCGGCGTCCATCACGGGCCGAGTGGCGGCGAGGCGGCCGGCGCGGCGCGCTGTGACCGGCGCGCGGCGGCCCGGCAGCGGCTGCCGCCTTTCGGGCAGGGGCCGTGCGCTGACGGGTCGCGCGCGCTCCGAACGAGCAGCGGCGCGCTTGTTGATTGTGGCCGGCACAGCGGGCCCGGCGACTGATGTGGCGCGGCACGCGCGCCGCCCGTCCCAACGCGCCTAGTCACGCGAACAATCGCGTCCGCCGCCGACGATGGGCGCTCGTTAGACGGCCGCGTTCTGGACGCCGGCCTCCATGGGTTGGACGGCTCTAGGCACCGGCCTCCGCGGGGTGGGCAGCTCTGGGCACCGGCCTCCGCGGTGTGGGCAGCTATGAGTGACGCGTGCGGCAGGCTCGACAGCGCAGAGCGCCGGCCGCCGCCGGCTCGGCAGCCGCTACATTTCAGCCCGGGTGGAGTGTGAGTCGTTCGGTCGGGCCCGCCAGGCTGTGTTAGGCCCGTCGGAATGCCGCATTGTTGCGTTTGGACGTCGCCTTTGTTGTTTTCGCCCGCGTGCCGGTCGTAGGACACCGACTTCCCGTAGTGATGAGAACAACGCGTAACCGGTTGTCTAAATTCGGTGGAAGGTGACGCGGAGATCTGGAGTTGGCCGGCCCGGGCGGCTCCTCGGCCGGTTCGGGTGGCTCCTGAGGCCGGCTCGGGTGGCTCCTCGGCCGGCTCGGGTGGCTCCTCAGTCCGGCTCGGGTAGCTTCCCAGACCGGTTCGGGTTGCTCCTCGGCCAGCTCGGGTGGGTCCTCAGGCCGGCTCGGTTGGCTCCCAGGCCGGCTCGGGTGGCTCCTCGGCCGGCCCGAGTGGCTCCTCATCCGGGTCTGCTGGCTCCTCGGCCGGCTCGGGCTGCTCCTCGGCTGGCTCGGGTGGCTCCAGTGGTCGATCCGCTCCCCGGAGCCGCGCCGCCGGCGTCTGCAGCGTATTGCATCTCGCTGCTCCCGCACGTGATGCATTGGATATTGGATTATCGGCGGGAAATGGCTCGGCGAGATCCGTTGCCGACGGGGGCAGAAAGCAGTCATTAGTGGCGCGCTGACGGCCGTCTGGTGTGATAACACATGCGTTGATCGTGCTGACCGAGGTGTGATTATCGTACTATAATGACATGATTGCGTGGCCGAATTCTGTTGTGGTCACTTGACATACTGGACGCACACATTGTCTGGAAAACACGTACTGGATATCGCGTGACGGTTGTAAAACAAGCTGCGAACTGTCGCTGGAATGGCGACTAGCCAGCGGGCCGTGAAGGCATCACTTTTGAGCTCGCTGACCCGGGGAAGTTACAGGCCGGCGCCCGGGCGTCCTGCCACGTCACTCTGCTGTCGGCGCTGGCGATTACGGACGGCTGGCGCGGCGCCTGCGAGCGGCCGCCCGTCCGCACCACAGCTGGCGCGGCAAGTAGCCGGCCGCGGCGCCGCCCTGCAGCTCCCAGGCAGCAACGGCTCGCCCTCTGCCGACAGGAGGTGGTGGTGGTGCGGCTGCAGCCGGCCACCGATGAGGAGAAGCTGCACTACGCCTCGCTCTACACGTACCTCTCCAAAAAGCACCGGCTGGGCGTGGTGGGCGGCTTTTCCAAGGCCATCAAGGATTTCTACATCTTGCCGCTGGCCAGCACGGACCCGGTGCCGCCGGCGCTGCTGCCCTTCGCCGGCCCAGGTACCGCCGCCACCCGTCTGAGCCGCCGCCGCCGCCGCCGCAGCGGCGCGGGCCCCCTGGGTCTGAATGCGACGCGAGCGTGTGATATTCGCTGTTGAGGTGCGCGTTGTGGACCTTTTGGTTATTCGAGTGGTTTGTTTTACTTGCCAGCTGTTTGCGTACGGTGTTTGGTGACGCAGTTCTCTCATGGTATTCGCTTTGTACTGTCTTGAGAACTAATGTGTTGTTACCGTATGTTACCGCACGTGCATGGCGTGTACACTACAGTTGTGTGCTCTGCTCTGTGTACACGGCTCAGTTTGTTTACCGTGTGGCCCCGCCGTCCGACGCTTGTGCACATCCCCGTCTCCGACGCCACGCGTGCACCGCTGCTGTACGCGCCTGACCGGCGCCGGCCGCCTCCAGGTCTGGACGAGCTGCGCCAGCACATGCTGCTCGGCCTCATCTTGTACGCCTCGTCCTCCCGCAAGCGGAAGCACGAGTCATCTCACCGCAGCGGCGGCGAGAAGCAGACGCGCGCCGCCTCGCCCGAGCCGGTTGCTGTCGAGGACTGTGAGTGTTGGTCGCCGGCGGGGCGCGGCTGGGCACCGGGACTGGCGGGTGGCGTGGGCGCTGTCTGGTGGCCTGGCGGCCGGCTGGGACTGGGAGCAGAGCCGTGGGGACCGGCACGGTCCGCGAGGAGGTGTTGTGGGGCCGGCGGAGCCGAGACCGAGCGCACTCCCCGCCGCTGTAGGCGCTTCACCGGGCGCCGGACGCCGTGCCAGCCAACACCATGAGACCCCCAGTCCTGGTGCGGTAAGCGCGCCACACTCGGCCACCACATCCGGCCCCAATCAGTCGGCCTCACTGGCAATCGAAGCCGCCGGAGCTCGACCGATCAGGTCTCGTGCTCGACTCGGCGGGAACGAACTAGACGTCTAGCGGCCACGGAATGGCGCCGCTCCGGTCACCCTCCGGAGCGCCGAGCCGAACGCGGGACATCGCGACGAGCGGCACCGCTAGACGTGCTGGCGGCGGGCGGCCACCAGCCGGCCGGCGGCACCGCTGCCGGGGCTCGAGCGGTTAGGGGTCGTGCAGATCGGGCGGTGATGCCGCGGCGCGAGCTGCGGCTGCTGCTGCGTGGCTGGTTGTCTGGATGAGCTGTGCAGGCAGCCTGTGTATGTAGAGAAGGGGGACGGGGGGAGGTGTAGAGTGCGTGCCGCCGCTGACCGTCGCGCTGTTTCCTCCGCAGACGGGCCGGCCAAGCCGCTGACGATCGGCTACCAGCCGGAGCTCAGCGCCTATCAGCCGGGCCACTACGTGCGCGACGTGAGCGCTCCCGTCTCGCCCGAGGAGCTTAATCAGCTGCGGCCGCCCACCTTCAATTTCTACCAGCAGGCCGCCGAGCCCCCGCCGCCCGGCGCCGAGCCCGAGCCCGGGGAAGGATTGGAGCTGGAGCCCGCAGAGGAGTCGGAGTCGGAGCCGGAGCCGGCGCCGCCTGGAGATGTGATCCCGGGCCTGGGCGACGACGCGGCGGCGCCGGCCGGTGTGGCCAGCGCGCCGGCCTTCCTGCGTGTGGAGCGGCCCCCGGGCCCGGACGAGCCGGAGCCGTACGATCCGGAGCAGAGCACGCCGCCGCTCGAGGACGAGCCGTACGACCCCGAGCAGGCGCTGGAGGACGACGGCGACGAGCCGTACGACCCGGGCGCGGCCACGCCGCCGCTGGAGGAGCGGCCGGCCGAGCAGGCCGAGCGGCTGCTGGCCGAGCTCAACCGGCGCATCGACGAGCAGCGCTGCCAGCTGGAGACGATGGCGAGCAGGCTGGACGACGGCGAGGCGCCGTACGACCCGGCCGACCCGCCCGATCTCATGGACTCGCTGCGCAGCCGCACCGAGGAGCTTAGCAGGATGCGCGACCCCATCATCGACACGTACGGCTCGCAGGAGGAGGAGGACGAGCCGCGCTCGCCGACCACGCCCGAGGCCGAGCGGCCGCGCCGTCGCGACACCGACGAGGTGGCCGCGGCCCAGCCGCCGCCGCAGCCGAGGCCGGGTGAGGAGGCACGGTCCAAACCGGAGCGGGAGCCGGAGCCCGAGCCCGAGCCAAAGCCGAAGCCGGAGCCGCCGGCGCGGCCGTCAGACCCGCGCAGCGCTCGCAGCAAGGGCAACCTGGCGTCGCTGACCGACTCGGACCTGATTGCCAAGGCGCAGGCTGAGCTGTCGACATTCAACCCGCTGGTGCCGCCTCCGGCGTCGTCGGCGGGGCCGTCGCGGCCTCCATTCGGCCAGCCGCCACCGGGGCCGCCGCCCGCGCCGCGTGCCGCGATGCGAGGCCCAGGCCCACGTCCAGGTCCGTTCCCGCCGTTCGACGGCCGGCCGCCGCCGGGCTGGGAGCGACCGCAGTTCCCGCCAGGGCCGCCCCAGAGCCGCCCCATGGGGCCGTACGGCGGACCTCCGGGCCCCCGCGGTCCCGGCCCGTACGGTGGACCGCCCGGGCCGCGCGGACCTCCCGGACCGCGTGGACCGCCCGGACCGCGCGGACCGCCCGGCATGCAAGGGCCACCCGGCATGCAGAGACCACCTGGCCCACACGGACCTCCCGGCATGCAGGGACCCCACGGCGGTCCTCCGGGGCCCCGCGGTCCTTATGGCGGTCTCTCCGGACCTCGTGGTGGCCCCCCGGGTCCTCGCGGTGGCCCCCCGTTCGCGCCGGGCCCCCACGGTGGCCCTCCATCACATGACGTGGACCCGCGCCGGCGCCGAAACTGAACCCGCTTCTGTACAAACTCGCGGTGGCCGGCGGACGCCGGTCCCACTGGCGCCGCGTAGCGAAGCGGGCGCCAGCTCTCAGTGTCTGCGCGTGTGAGAAAGCTCTGACGGGCGCCAGTTGTGAAATATTTACCCTCCCCATGCCACTGTGTAAATAGCAGCGAAACACGCCATCTCATGGGTCATTGTGCCACTTTGCCTGCGCGATTGTACATTATTGGACGTGAGGAGGCCGCTTCGTGTGAGGTGGCGGCGCGCCGGCGCGTGCTGTGATGTGTGAGCGTGCGAGCGGAGCCCATCGGTGTACCCGCCTCGGCCGCGCCTTGTCGCTTGGGGCTGTGTCGCTTGGCGGCGGCGTCGTCGGCGCGCGGAAGCTGTGTGCCCCGCGCCGGCCGGCCCTGAGCCGCGTTCGGGCCCGTCTCGTCCCGCCGGAAGCGGGCCAGGCTGCGGACGCGCTCCGGCGGCCGCCGGCGGGCCCGGACCGCAGGCGGATTCGGCCGCCCCGCCGCTCCGGGTCCGGCCGGTCGAGACGGTGGCGCGGCCGCCGATGCAAGTAATAAAGCGGCGTCCGTACTGTGTCCCGTCTGACGACCCCGGCGACCGGACGTCGTCGTTAAATCGGCCGTGACAGCCGGCGGAGCCCGGCCGACTCGCGGCGGTGGGCCGGGCGGGCCGCGCGCCTCGGATGAAGCGGTGCGCCGT
This sequence comes from Pollicipes pollicipes, assembly GCF_011947565.3. Classification (NCBI taxonomy): domain Eukaryota; kingdom Metazoa; phylum Arthropoda; class Thecostraca; order Pollicipedomorpha; family Pollicipedidae; genus Pollicipes; species Pollicipes pollicipes. Next base: position 20,476,458 of record NW_023596746.1, read on the forward strand.
TTGTCAGACGTGTGCGTGGGCATCGGGGCCGGATCTCACCGGAAACGTCGGAGGCGTGTGGGGTTGACATAACTGACTGACGATGACTGAGTGAGTCGGCCCGGGCTGGTTCGATGAACTGAGTGTGGGCGAGAGGGATATTCCTCTGACCAATTTTGAGTGTATTCTAGGTCAATGGTTGGCACCGATGGTTTTGCACTGGGTTTCGTGCGCACGGAGCCTCGGACACAACCATACGTCCAAGCCAGACGAAGGTAGCGCGAGCTCTGATCGCCTACCTGTGCTCACTCGTCACTTTTTCCGCGCCGGAATGCAATCAAGTAATGCCGCTGTGCCGAAAGTGGTCATGGCGTGCGCGCAACGCCTGTAAATCATCCGGACACTAAGTACGCATGCGTCAAGCTTTTCGTGATGTGAGTTACGGCCAGGGATAGGCGCCCGGCACTCCACAAAGCCTCGTCACACTGTCAGGGGCTGCGTGACGCGCTGGGTCCCATCACGCCACGTCCACGAGCGGAAGCGCGAGCTCTGAGCGATGCGCACGGACCAGACTGCTGCCGGCCGCCGCCATCACTGGTGCCGCGGCGGCCGGCACCAGCGACGGCTCCGCTGGCGGCCGGGCCGCCGGCGGCCTGGCGGATCCGGCGCGGTCGGCCGAGCCGGCCCCACATCCCCATCTGTCACCGGCTGGGAAGCAGGCTGACTCTGATTAAATCGGCGGCGCTTTTTGTCCGGGTGTAGGCCTGATGTTTTCGCTGTTCGTCCCGACGTGCCGAGATAATGCGTGAAATAAGATTGTCAAATGGGGATAACTGCGCCGAGTTGAACCATAACCCGGGAGGTGAAGACGCGCTGGTATGCCGCCGGGACTGCCGCCGTGCAGTGTCCGGAGCTGGCGGACACCGAGCAACTCTGTATACAGCGACCAGTCCCCGGTGATGCCATGCAAGTATAGTGCTCACCAGATAACTGGCGAGAATGCTTCGCACTCCGCGGCACCGAGGCCTTACGACCAGACGATGCTGAAGAATGCAGTATTGGTATACAGCGACCAGTGCTTTGAGCAATAAAGCAAGCACTAGGAGCAAGTGAAACGGCCATCAAATAGCTGGTCAAGAGGTGACGTGCAGGCATATTCCGTGACTAGGAACGTGCATCGAGATGTCTACAAATGAACAGTGCTGAGTAATTTGAGAACTGAGCAACTGCATCGAAGATGGATTCAGCAACTTTCCTCATCCTCAGTAACAACTTTTCTACAAAAGATACGACACGCATCAACCTTCAATTCAATCCACACCAAATCCCAAACATTTGGTACACCGTGCTAATGTCACCCTGTCCTGGGCGCTGCCGGTGTTGTATCCCCCATCGGCGGTTGTGCCGCCGGCCGCCGCTGTCGGGACTGACACGCCGTCAGCCCGGCGCGTCCACTCCCACCACCGTTAACGTCGGTCGTTAGCTGGGCCCTCGGCGTCAGCTGCGCCGCCGTCCCCTGACAGCCGGGGCAGTGGCGTGATCTCGCGACCGCAAGGCCCCTGGGCGGCGACCCGTGCCGAGAGGCGGTGACCTCGGCGGCCACGAAGGTCACGCCGGCGACCCTACCTGGGTGATGACGTTCAGTTCGTACTGTTGCACACGCGCTGTCCTTAAGTCCCAATTATCTCACTTTTTGACAACTTAGGTTCCCTGCCGGCAAGTTTGAATTGGTAATGTATGATACGAGTCTGAAGTTTCGTAATACCGGCCCTGTCCGCCCCGGGGATTAGAGCACCATGTTCCCACGCCCCGCAGAGACGCGCGTGCCGGTTGTTCGCGTGTCCGCCTTGGGGATTAGAGCACCATCTTCGTTCTCCAAAAAGAAAGCCCCCCAGAGACGCGCGTGCCGGTTGTTCGTGTGTCCGCCCCGGGGATTAGAGCACCATCTTCCCACGCCCCGCAGAGACGCGCGTGCCGGTGTTTCGCGCGTCCGCCTCGGGGATTGGAGCACCATCTTCCCATGCCCCGCGGAGACGCGCGTGCCGCTTGTTCGCGTGTCCGCCCCGGGGATTAGAGCACCATCTTCCCATGCCCCGCAGAGACGCGCGTGCCGGTTGTTCGCGTGCACCGCTGGCTGCACCGTACTCGGCAGGGGTGCCCTCTTTCGCGGTCTTAACGCGATAAACTAGAACCGAGCGGAGTTCTTTCTCGGATTCTGCACAATTTATTGAGTGACCTGGCAGCGTCCTGGCGAAGTTTTGTCGGCAAACTGCGCCTATGGCGAGGCTGGGGCTTTCCGATGCGGTAAACAAAGCCATCACGGTTTAATGAACGGTTCAGTTACGACAGACATAAGCCAGTTTAAGAGCGGCGACGCCACGCCCATCGCCAGTCATCTAATCCCGCTTATCCGGTACGTATTCGCCAGGGGGTCGCGCCTATTAGCTTTTTTACATTACATGGTTTATTATCAAGCATAACAGATGGCTGCGCAGAGTTACACGGAACGGAAATATTATACACAGAGCAGAAATCGAGGTCAACCATTGAGCCTGTGTTGAAGCTATCCTGCTTGGTTACCTGCGGGTGTCCGGTGTGACCCGCGTCTCATACATACCCAGTTACCGCCCTAGAGCCGCACGCTCGCGCGCCGACGGCCAGCACGATACCGGATAAGATCGGGTCGTCGGTGACCTGACGGCTGAGCCTATCCCAGGCTCGGCGCGCCGACGGTCGGCACGATACCGGATAAGATCAGGTCGTCGGTGACCTGACGGCTGAGTCTGTCCCAGGCTCGGCGCGCCGACGGTCGGCACGATACCGGATAAGATCAGGTCGTCGGTGACCTGACGGCTGAGTCTGTCCCAGGCTCGGCCGTGCGCGACTGCCGCGTGAACTCTGCATATTTGGCGGCGATACGCCGCTGCAAGGGGCTCCAGTACGGCCGAGCGCGACCGCCACCCTCGGCGGAGGGCCTTGGGTGTCCCTCGCGACCACGCGAACCTTGCCATTTGGATGACCCGAAAACAAACGAGCGACATGGCAATATCTCGGCGAGCGGACGGAAATGCGCGAAAGATAATTGGACCAGATCCTCGCTCGATGCGACGAGATTGTTCGTCTGCGCAAACGGCCTCACCCCTCTGTCGGGCTTTACTCCGGCAGCCTGCTTTTCTCCGAACTGCGTGCCTTTGTGCATGCACTTGCAGCAGCGACCCTAAAATTTAACGTGTGACGCGTGGTCCCCTTGAACGGACTGCGCGCCGTGGGATATGCAGCAGTGGACGACTGGAACAGCTATTGGATCATCTGGGACCGGTCACGGGCAGAGACAAACGAGACCAATTTGTTCCGCCGATGGACGTCTGAAAAATGTATCAAAGAATGATCAACGACGCAACGGGAAAACGCTTGGTCCCGGGGCGAGAAAATGAGTCGTTCCAGGATAAATGCCCACGGCATCGCAGAGGCTGACCGGCCATGGCGAACCGTCAGGGAGCGTGGGCATGCTGTCTGCTGTCGGTGCAGACTAGTGGTGACCGTCGGGGAGCATGGGCATGCTGTCTGCTGTCGGTGCAGACTAGTGGTGACCGTCGGGGAGCGTGGGCATGCTGTCTGCTGTCGGTACAGACCACTGGTGACCGTCAGGGAGCATGGGCATGCTGTCTGCTGTCGGTGCAGACTAGTGGTGACTGTCGGGGAGCGTGGGCATGCTGTCTGCTGTCGGTGCCGACCAGTGGTGACCGTCGGGGAGCATGGGCATGCTGTCTGCTATCGGTGCAGACTAGTGGTGACCGTCGGGGAGCGTGGGCATGCTGTCTGCTGTCGGTGCAGACTAGTGGTGACCGTCGGGGAGCGTGGGCATGCTGTCTGCTGTCGGTGCAGACTAGTGGTGACCGTCGGGGAGCGTGGGCATGCTGTCCGCTGTCGGTGCAGACTAGTGGTGACCGTCAGGGAGCGTGGGCACGCTGTCTGCTATCGGTGCAGACTAGTGGTGACCGTCAGGGGAGCGTGGGCATGCTGTCTGCTGTCGGTACAGACCACTGGTGACCGTCAGGGAGCATGGGCATGCTGTCTGCTGTCGGTGCAGACTAGTGGTGACTGTCGGGGAGCGTGGGCATGCTGTCTGCTGTCGGTGCCGACCAGTGGTGACCGTCGGGGAGCATGGACATGCTGTCTGCTATCGGTGCAGACTAGTGGTGACCGTCGGGGAGCATGGGCATGCTGTCTGCTGTCGGTGCAGACTAGTGGTGACTGTCAGGAAGCGTGGGCATGCTGTCTGCTATCGGTGCAGACCAGTGGTGACCGTCAGGGAGCGTGGGCATGCTGTCTGCTGTCGGTACAGACCAGTCTTGACCGTCAGGGAGCGTGGGCATGCTGTCTGCTGTCGGTGCAGACTAGTGGTGACCGTCAGGGAGTGTGGGCATGCTGTCTGCTGTCGGTGCAGACTAGTGGTGACCGTCAGGGAGCATGGGCAGACCAGTGGTGACATGGGTGCATTGTCTGCTGTCGGGCAGGGAGCATCGCCGCAGCGGGCATGTTTGAAATCAAAATATACAGGAGGCGCAGCATGTTTTTACGAGCAGGGCCGTGCGCTGAATGGGTCTTAAACTGTGATGAAATATTCGTCTGAGAAGTCCCTGCCCGACTCAGTCATTACGCTTCCTAGAAGCGGATATTTCTTCAACCCCTGACCGCAGGCTCATGCAGTTTTGAGCTCCAAGAAGCCGTTTCTTCAGAAGCTATGCCGGATAAATTGTTATGCCTTTGCAGCCAGGTTATTTGTACAGGCGATCTTTTCTTGCAACGTTGCAACATCATCCCAGTATGGCATCACTTATTTAAGATAAAGGACGTAAAGTTTTGGAATTGTGAGAAAGTCGAGGAAACGAAAATCCGCAAATTCAGTTCAAGATCACGCCAATACGATTTCGCAGTGCCACGGAGTTGCCATCCTCTGGAAGGCAAAAACTTGACAATGGTGTAATCCAAACCATCAGTGGATATGTACAAACGCTTACGCGCTCTCAAGCGCAAACCGTGGATCCGCCAGCTTTACGCAGTTTAAAAAAAAAGATTGCTGTCCGTTCTCTGCGGTCAGAGCCGACAAAGACGTCTCACGGGCTGCAAACGTGCCACGAACTGCAGACGTGCCGTCCGACATGGGACAACGTTCCGCCCGACATGGGACAACGTTCCGCCCGACATGGGACATGAGACGATGCAATGTAAGCACAATATTCAGATAACACCATGTAATGGTTTAACTCGCATAATGCTCGGTAAAATCACAATGATGCATACATTCGGCGAAGGTCAATCGCGGGGAAAATTTGTGATAAACCGATCACGTGATCATTCCATTCTGGCTGCAGGCTGCGGACCGGCAAGCAAGCGAGCGTGCACCTTGCGTTGACCTGGCGGTTGATCATAAGGTCGTCGTGGATGTTCCCTGCTTCCAACACCTGGAGCTTCCGCCTGTCAGAGTAGAGGGAGAGAATAGCGTTGTCAGCCATGAGTTGTGCGCACAGTTGGCTGCTGTGGGTCTCTTTGAGATGATGATTACGGCCTCCATCTTGCAGGTGCATCGTAATGCGCCTACCGAGAGTCGCGGAGGTGTGGCCCATGTAGTAGAGGTGTGGCCCGTCCTTGCCAAGGCTCTGGCTGCGCGCCTGGTAGTGGCAATGGGGTAGGGTGTACGCATACATGGTTCCCGCGATCCTGATAAGCTTATAAGCCATCATTCTCTTCCGAAATATCGCAAATGATGTATTTAACCCGTCATGCATATAGTCCCGGTCTACCCTGCAGCATTGCATGCGATGGAATTCGTCGATTACAATCGCGAAGCCTAACTAGACTCGTTACTCGCCGTTTTCACGCTACAACGGTTGTGAAATGGTACGCGAATGGCCAGTGGTGACAAGACCTTGGGCTCTATGTGCCTGTGTTGCCTATTCCTGGTCTGTTTTGCGTTTGAGCATAATGTGCTGTCCCGGTGAATGTTGTTCGTCAAGTGGTGACGTTAGGCGATGAGGAACGCCACATCAGTAGAACTCGGCCCACCGTAGTGACTCCTATGAGATGGCTGTTCGGATATCTTTCCATGTCGCTAAAATGTCGTTCGCATAATGGTTTCGTACATTACAAATGCAACTGACGGCACTAGGTTGGACGTTTGCTTGTTTGACTTCCAGACGTAAATGCAAATATTTCGCTGTTTTGTGGCACCGTAGTAGACATGCACTTCACTCCATATCCGCTGCCTATGGTGGCGTGAAGGCTACGCCACACGCATGCCTATAGAGCATGTGCCGCCACACGCATGCCTATAGAGCACATGGCGCCACACACATGCCTGTAGGGCACGCGTCACCACACGCATGCCTATAGAGCATGTGTCGCTGCACGCATGCCTTAAGTGCTTGTGTCGCCACACGCATGCCTATAGTGCAGCGGTGTCGCCACACGCATGCCTATGGTGCACGTGTCGCCACGGGCATGCCTATAATGTGGCGGTGTCGCCACACGCTGGTTGTTGGGGGTGGGGGGCGGGGGAGGGGGAGGAGCCCAGGTGAGTTCAGCCAATGCGATGGCCTGGTCATGATACAGCACATAAGGTTTTGAAGTCGCCGGATCACCATGCCGAACTTTCAGCCGCCCCAGCCAACGCTGGTCCTAATTTGTTCTATTCTATCTAGCTGCTATTATTCTATCTATCCTATATTGTTCCCGTTCATTGTGTACCAAAGTCCTCGATGCTCTCGACTTTTTTGACCTGATAGACGGATATGGCAGGAGGGCATTCACGGAGTAAGTCTTTCGGAAGTAGGTTTACCGAACGTGGATCCTCCGAAGGGAGCAGGTCTTTCGATCTCATCCCACCCCCCCCCCCCCCCACACCGGGAGTGGTTTGACTACGTGCGTTGGTTCCACTTGGTATATAAACATTAACACAGCATAGAAGGACCATCTGTTTAGACGCCACTGCGATGCACAACGGTCATCAAATAAATACATGAGAAGAATCACGCACCAGGGATGAACAACAGCCCTTCCTTAAATCGTACCACATTCGACTCCCGTGTGAATTTCCCAGCCGGCTCAAACAAATAGTCCGATGCTTTACACAGCCCACGGCTGGCAGCTGGTCTTTTTCCACGCCACTCAGACTTACACGTGATTTCAGGTTTAGATCAGCTGGCGTACTTAAGCGTCGAGGCTCGCCGCCCCAACTTTACGCAGTTATAATTTAAGCAATCATAACAGTTATAACGTAATTTCAACTTCAGACCAGTAGCTAAAAATACATATGGTTGGCAAGGAAGGCAACAGCGTAATAATATCATGACATATAGCCACATACTTAGAGGAGATTAACTAGGAACGAAATTCATCGGCCGTGGGATGAACGTGAAATAATCGATATTTGATATTACCTTGTTTGACATAGATAAACTAGCTTTGTTTTCACTTGAAACGCCATGAAAGCCTGGTAACCATCCAAGGCTTCAGACCCGCCATTAGTCCTAGAAATGTTAATTGTGGCTTAGGATGAGCAGCGAGCTGCAAACGTGACGCCAGTGCAGCTTCTTGTAGCCAAGTCTGCACATTCACATGCTAAAGATAGCAAGACAGAGTGCCCGAGGTAATTTGTCGACGTCGAACGTCGTTGGCTTGCTGCAGCCCCCTCCGCCACCCTCCCCACCACGCTGCGGTGTGTTGTGGCGGGGCCAGCGCACCCTGTCTGAATCCTTTCGAGGAGAGCCGCCGTCCTCGTCTGTGCACGCTGTTCGGCCGTGTCCTCAGAGGACACTCGACCTCTCTTAGGTCACCACGAAGCTCACCCTCGAAGCGGAGCCCGGGACAACGGAGCCAATCAATACCACGGTCGACTCACGACAGTTAACGCCGTAAACGTGACGTACCTGCTCACGATAAAATATGAGCTACAGCTATCGGTGGGTCCTAATCACTTAAACGTTTAGTGCGTTCATGCCTACGTAAATGCTACTGATTGAAGCCACGTATATGCAAATTGCAACAAGCATACGTGCAGTCATACACTGGCACCTGATGATTCTCTCTCTATTTTGGCGGCGTCGCGCGGCTTCCTGCGCAAGGCTGGCAGCAATACTTTGGCAACATCAGTCTCCTCAAACTGCTTCCCGTAGACAGAGAGCGGCCGCTGTCGTTCCCCTCCCGCCCTTCGGCCGCTGTCGTTCTCCCGCCCTTCGGCCGCTGTCGTCCTCCTCCCGCCCCCCGGCCGCTGTCGTTCCCCTCCCGCCCTTCGGCCGCTGTCGTTCCCCTCCCGCCCTTCGGCCGCTGTCGTTCTCCTCCCGCCCTTAGGCCGCTGTCGTTCTCCCGCCCTTCGGCCGCTGTCGTTCTCCTCCCGCCCTTCACGGAGTCATTCGTCATCGGACGGCTATCTGCCGATGCACCCGCTCTGCGCCGGCCGCGAGCACCGACAGAGCAGCCGAGGACCGGCGCCGCGCCCGGGGCGCTGGAGCGCTGCCGGCGCGCCCCAGCCGAGCACGAGGTAGCGCAGGCGCCCGCGGCCGGCACACACTCAGCACCCGACATCAGCGAACAGACAGGAGCTCTGCACGAGTAAATTTTGTTATGTTCCCAATTTGGTCGAAATTGAGCACGGAAAGGCAGAAAGAAGATGCTATATAGAAACACTTAAACGTTTGCATTGTAAGAAGGAAACCGAGGTTGCCATCGAGTTTGAAATGCAGGCAAACTAGGATAAACAGAAGAGGCAAGGCAGCACAGCAGAACGAAATGGGCAGGACTGATGAAATGCCATCAGGCCTATCAAAATAGCCAGCGAATCGTACTCTGGGAGTGTTTTTGTTTTGAGATCAGCAATTATTCATCGTTTCACGCATGTGGTGCATTATGTTTTAGCTCTGTGCAACGAGACTCGCAAACGTGTAATGACGGAGAGGCAAAAAATGACGAAACAAAAACACGTACATAGCAAAATTTGCTGTTCATTTTGATGAGCCTGACGACAAACGATGCATTTCTCTGAAGATTATCCTTGTTTTCGTGCATATCAGATTTGGTACCAAATCAGGTTCCTGTCGTGAATATGCTAAAAATATTAACGTGAAAAGGGCCTTTGCGTGATATGTAACGTTTTGGAGAGTGCGTTGCTTTCAAACAATTTAACATATTTAGATTGCTATTTCCACTTTACTTCTCTTGCATATCGGGAGACTGGTCGCTTTTAACATGCTCCTTTTTTGAACGCCTCCCCTAATTCGCCATCCTTCATAAGCCGCACTGATATGGGGGACCCCGGTAGTTTTCAAACTAAGAAAGCACAGCCTCGCAGAAAGGGCTATTAAATTGGTCTCAACAACATCTTTCGGTCGGCAACAATTTTTACGTTTTAGATTAATAATTGGCCCCACTGGGTCCGGCCAAATATCAATTTTCCTAAAAATCAAACTCTTTCGGATTTGAGTGGTGTTATTTACGAAAGCATGTAACGTACAAACATGAAACCTATACAGATGCCTTTCCTGATGAATTCTGAGCACATTGGCATGTAGCTTTGGACATATGTTTATGATGTGAGTTCCATGCGTGTGCCAATGTTAGCCCGGCGCGCACGTTCAATTGATCTTTCTCTTGCCGCCCGCCTCCCGCTCCGGACGTAGATTGCCGTGCGGTGTTTCTAAGAGAAACATCGGTTCTCAGAAACCAGTCGTGCGAGATATAATTTTTGGTGTGAAAACACGCGTTATAAATATGCCAGAGTCTGTCAAGAATTTGGGCGCGGTTACACGACATGCCAGAGAGATGTCCTCAGAAACTTGGGGGAGCACGGTCACACCGCCCGTCCACCCCCGCCTCCCTCCCTCCCCCTAACAGAGCAAGGGTTGAGGTTGTATCGGGGAGAGGGGGGGGGGGGGGGGGTCGGGTGATCAAAGCCTTCGGCTCTGAAGTGGTAGGTCTTGTTCGAATGGCAGTTGGAAATCACATGATTCACAGCGAACCACCACGCCATACGAATTCCTCTACAATCGCTGGCATGTCCGTGCAGACAGCAGGAGTTCGCTGTTGGAATTCATGCAGAAGTTTATGTTGATCTGTAATTCGCCGAAAGTCTGCACCTCGTTAGATATTGCACTGCTGAGTCTCGTGGTACTAGGTCGGAAGCTGAGCATGGTCTAATTTGGTAGCTATCTAAAAATAAAAAACACAAACCAAAATGCTAATTAATGCTGCCAGCGTGGTAAAACATACGCCAAGTTAAAACCTATGATTTCACAAGTTTGAAATAGAAAGATTTGCTGTCGCGACTTTAACAAATTTTGAGATCCATGTGAAAATACAATTTTTGCCTTTTTTCATCCCCATGTGTTGGCCCATTGCACACAGCATGGAGCTATATAGCTTGGATGTTTCATGGAGAACTTTAAGAGCCATATAGCCCTGTAATGAGCCTTATATGGAACTATTGAGCCCTAAAAGACGAGTCTCTGTTGATGTCACCAAAAAATCCCTTCACAATCGCTCCAGCCTATCTCAAATCTAAGTCACAAGATAAGGTCAAGCATTGAGTTGTTCGATGCCCAGAATTCATAAAAGATCAGATGATTTTCGAACCTGACCACCGTCCAGGGTCACATGAGCCAATTCGGGCACCAAAACTGTTCATTTTTCTTCAATGGCGCTAAGAAGCACACAACCATTATGCACCACCGAAATTTACATACTCGAAATGCTATGCGGCAAAAAACCAAAGGTCATCTAATACACGGTCTTACTGAAGCCAAGATGCACTAAAATCTTTTGAACAAATAGGCTTTTGACATAATGTAACGTTTGGCATAATGTAACCCAGAACCTAGCAATGGCGGTGTATGTGTTGGTTATATGTCTGGGCTGTAGCGACGACCTACGACATCCGTTGATGATGCCGTGACCTCGTGCAGTGCATAATGCATGCCTAGTACCATGCATAAGGCATACATCTTGCATAATGCTGTGGGTAAAACGCTGCGTATTTGCGGTTGGCGCGATTCCCGTGCGCTGAAATGATCGAGGTGAAATGGATGGACCTGAGCACAGGAACTGCAAGAGGTTCGTGTGCAAGAGGTTCGTTCGGTAGCACGTATTTTTGTTAATACAGCCGGGGTTAAAGTAATGCTGCTTAAAACATTTTGTACCCTGCGAGGTCAACACTATCCCAAGATAGTTTCTAGACCGTTTCCATTAAATCAAAAGTCAACACTCACTAAAAAGTCAACACTATCCCAAGACCGTTTCTATTAAATCATGTCTAAACATAGGGTATACGTCATGACATTATTACGCCGTTGTATTCCTTGCCAACCACATGCACTATCAGCTAATGATCTTGGGTTATCAATGCGTTGATAAACACGCGGCTGTATTCTTGCTCAGTCGTCTTGATGTACCAGTTCGAGGCGTTTGAATCCCAGCTTGACGGATGTTGCCCAGCTGCCGACGGCGGACAGCGGCGTGAGGGGCAGCTTCAGTGGCCGCACTTGACCGGGGCACCGTCATCACAGCAGAGCGGCTCGCGGAAGCCCTCGCCCCCCTCGTGCAGCGGGTGGCCGCAGATGGAGAAGAGCACGGACGTGTGCAGGCCGTGTTCCTCGTCCTTTCCCAGCTTCATGCAGGCGATCTCTCCGACCGTGTCGTTCTTGGCATCTGCGCGCGCGTCCCAGCTGCCGATCTCCTCCAGCTGCTCCTTGCGCACGTGGCACTCCTCCATGCAGAGGTGCTCGGCCTGGCCGTCGCATCCGTGGTCCCAGTCGCCCTTCATCTCAAACAGCTCCTGCACGTGGTCATGGTGTGCCAGACCCAGCGCGCACCGGCACACGTCTTCCTTCGGCTTGTCCGTGGTCTGGGCGGTCGCAGCGGCGGCCACGAACAACACGATGAGCAGCTTCATGGCGAAGTGGCGCAGACACGGCGGTCCGATGGTGGGACGGCGAGCCTCGACGCTTAAGTACGCCAGCTGATCTGACCCTGAAATCACGTGTACGGCTGAGTGGCGTGGGAAAAGACCAGCTGCCAGCCGTAGGCTGTGTAGAGCATCGGACTATTTGTTTGAGCCGGCTGGGAAATTCACACGGGAGTCGAATGTGGTACGATTTAAGGAAGGGCTGTTGTTCATCCCTGGTGCGTGATTCTTGGATGCTTGGTCGTCCTGGATGTTTGGTGATCTCCAAGCGAGTCGGTCCGGATGCACTGCTGTCCATGAATATTCCGTCAAGTGTAACAGCTGTCGGAGAAGATATCTGAGCTGCGTCTAATGGGGAATTTCAATCCCTTCGGGCTGTTTGCCTGATGTAATATGCCAATCACCAAGAACGTGTCATGCTTGTGCAAGCGCGGATCAGTATGTCGTCAAAACCGGGCCATTATAGATGTAAACGGGATAACAATGTACTTTCCCGGTATGTAAACTGATAACACAGGGCGATGTGAACGGTATGTACTTGGTCTTCTCGATTCAGACAGCAAACAAGCCCTTAGCTTAGCTTTATTAGCTCGAGCTTTAGTAGCTTAATCTCCAGGTTTCTAGCTTCATCGATAGGTCCGCAGAGAGCTTTCATCGTCGATGTACGTACGAGTAAGAAGTACTGCTGCGTGGTGAGATTGGGGCTTCATTCAGGGAATGTGGGTTTGGGGAGGATGCGTTTGAACTTAGTGATGGTGATGGGGATGCGAAGCACCGCTGAATCAATCACTTTGCTAATCTTGGTCTGCCAGGAGAGGTTTTCTTCGATCAGGACACCTAAAATTTTCACGGCGTCCCTTGACCTTAGAATGGTGTCCCCAGATTGGTCGGTCTTCAGACCGTTGTGCTGAAGCTGCTTGGAGACGGTACAGAGGCCTGATTCAACTCTGTCTAGAAGTCATCTGCTTAGCCAGCGCGACGAACCGACGATCCCGTCTCGAGCCCGCTCGAGAGGCGACACCGATCGCGTGCTCGGCGCTGACTTGTGTCCAGCTAGCATTTCCTAGTAATGTATTCCCGATTTAGATTGCACTAAAATTGTACTGCATTAAAATATGCATTGTTGTTTTATGCACAGTGCCAAGGCTTGCCAGCGCTAGAGGCTGGTTGATGCCTGTTCAGATTTTTCTAACAGCGTCTGGTTCGTTGCACATATAATACAAATTTTACCTTTTTCAGACGCGATGTTGCCCAAGACTGCCCAATGCCCAAGACTAAAGGCCCGCATGCTTGCCCTGTTCGTCCGGCCGCATGTGTTTTACGCGCTGCGATATCCACACGAAAAGCAAAACGTCTAGGCATCCCATAAGTAGTATCATTGTGCTGTTAAGCAAAACACAATTATGTGGTTGAAATATCTAGCTTACAAGATTTAATCATGCGTGGAAGTAATCAAGATAGAGAATACGTGTCTCATTGTACATGCTTGTGAACAAATGTCTACATTTGTCTTGGGAGCCGCCAATGAAGAAGAGGTAATCGAAATCCAGCCTCGTTAACCTCGCCAGCCCTGCGTTACCAATTGATCACTTCCGAATTCCTTCCCGCACACCAGACAGATAAAGACCCTCCTGCGCGTCCAGGCTCCTTCTTTCGAGCCATTCAAAGAGAACCGATCCCTTCCCGTTGTAGCGACGGTTTTTCGGGATGAAAACGACTCATGCCAATCCGGTAGGCACCATTGTGTGTGTGGGGGGGGGGGGGAACTCATATTTACTGTTCAAGCATGCATCCTGTGGTCGTTGTGTCTAACCAACAGCGAATTTGGTTTGGGGGGGGGGATAAACACCTGTGCATCGCAGTGCAGGTCACACACGGCCTGCCATGGCATCAGGCTTGCACCAATGATCAAGCAATTGCAAGCACGAGCGTTCAGTACAAAGCTTTTAGTTGGAGCAAAAGAGACCGCCCAAAATGGGACCGAGGGGTAGGCAAAGCATGCTCTTGCCCCCTGCTCGCCCGCAGGGGCAACAGCTGCCCCCTGCCTCTCCCACCCCCCCCCCCCCCTCGCCGTGCTTCGCCACTCCTGATTTCGCGCATGTGTGAGAGAGAGCGCAGCATGTGGTCGGCGTAGGCACGTTATCGCACACCTTCGACGCGGAGCGGAACGCGGGAATGATCCCCCCGAGCTTTCCCTCGCAGTTCCCATCACGTTCTTCACAACACCAGCAGCGCAAGCAGAAGGTAGTTGCACAGGGAGCACGTGGGGCCCGAGGGGCCCGAAGGGCCCCTCGGAATCTACGATTTATCACCCGATTCCAGGGCTCAAAGGGCCGAGAGGCCGGCCGGAGGCCATATTCAGGGGCCCCAGGTCGCAGGGCCGGACACTCATGTGCCAGCCAGATGGCCCTGCATCCTTATCGAGCCCTTTGACTCGGCACCAGTAGCGCAAGCAGGGGGAAGGGGGCACAGGGAGTACGTGGGCGCGACTCGATAACCGAGCCCTATAATGACTCTAGCCCTATACAACTTTAACAACCATATAACTCGATTATCAAGCCCTTTGACTCGATAAGGACCCATACGTCGATCAGACATCACCAGTAACGCACAGTCTGCTCCCTGGCGACATGGGACTGATGACTCATTTCCCAAGCAGAAACAGAACCGGAGCGTGCGGTTTACGTTGGTCCACGCCCCACAGCCACTCACCGGGGCCCTGTGTTGGCAAGGAACCCCAAGTCAGCCAGAGGCACTGACTGACATTGGATGAAGGTGACCTGCTAGAGCCACACGCATGCATACGTGCAATGCGTATTCTGTATGGACCAGATGGTGTAAATGAAATGCTTAAAGTGCCTGATAAGTTCTTGCAACGCCTGAGCTCGTAAAGCGCTCAGTCTTGAACCACACCCGTTAGGACTGCGTGTATTGTGTGAAGTGTGATGAGAACTGTGTGTGTGTTTTGTAGAGTGTGATGAGAACTGAGGGTGTTTCGTAGAGCGTGATGAGACCTGTTTGTGCTTTGTAGAGTGTTGTGAGAACTATTTGCGCTTTTTAGAGCGTGATGAAAAGTGCTTGTGTCTTGTAGAGTGTGATGAGACTTTTTGTGTTTGGTAGAGAGTGATGAGAACTGTCTGTATTTTGTAGGGCGTGATGAAAACTGTGCGTGTTTTGTAGATCGTGATGAGAACTGTGTGTCGCGTAGGCGCGCAGCCAGAGCCTAGGTAAGAAGGGAACAGGATCGAAAAAGGGCCCTGATATTAAAAGTTCCCCCAAAATCGCCAGATATGAACCATTTCGTAGTGAGGGCATGTTTTTCTTTTATATTGTTCATTTTGATCTTTTGTAGTTGGAACAGAAGCCAGGAGCTACCACGAGATCAACTCTGCCTGAAGTCTGTGGTAAATAGTCCAAAAAATGATAGTTAAACGATTGCCTGAAATAAATCAACGGTGCGTTTAATGAATGTAACATTCCAGACAGACATGGCTTACCTATGTTAATACAAATGAGTGGTCCATTTCGATCTACATTCTTGTAGTCCTCGACATCTCCATGTGGCCTAGATAAAGATTCTGACAAATACCCTGAGTTCTATCGGTTTATAAAGAGCCCACTGGCCCACTGTAAAACCAAAAGCACCCGTGATTCAATGCAAGCAGTTGTGTAAAACATTATTTTTTTTGTTTTTTTTAGAACATTTTGCATTATTCTTAGTTAACTTATTAAAATAAAACTCACACTTTAAAAAAAATATTCCTTTCATCTGAGATTTTCATAAAATTTGGACAGAATTGATCTCATGGTAGCTTCTGGCCTCCATTTTAGCTATAAAAGATCAAAATGAAGAATATGAAAGGAAAACATACCCTCACTAAAATGGGTCATACACGGCGACTTGAGGGGGGACTTTAAATATCAGGGGCCCTTTTTCAGCTCTGTTCCCCTGTTACCAAGGCTCTGGCTGCTCGCCTACACAATACGCACAATTCTCATCACGCTCTACAAAACACAAACAACTCGCATCACGCTCTACAAAACACAAACAGTTCTCATCACGCTCTACAAAAAACACACACAGTTCTCATCACGCTCTACACAATACACGCAGTCCTAACGGGTGTGGTTCAAGACTGAGCGCTTCATGAGCCCAGGCGTCGCAATAACTCAATAGGCACTTTGAGCATTTCATTTACACCATCTGGTGCATACGGAATACGCATTGAACGCATGCATGCGTCTAGCTCTAGCAGGTCACCTTCATCCAGTGTCAGTCAGTGGGCTACAGTCTGCACGGGCTGTACATTATCTGCCACAGCGCCGACGGCAGCCGGCTATCACTGTGCATCATCTACCACAGTGCCGACGGCTGCTGGATATGACTGTGTACCATCCACCACAGCGCAAGTGGCGCCTGGCTATGTCTGCTTCTTGCAGGAAATAAGACCGCCAATAAGTATGCAAATGCGCCTCAGGAATTACATCCGTGTAGAACAGCGAACTGCTGCATTTTCCGTTGTCACTTGCCCCGACACATCGTCGCTGCTGAGATACCGACGGGATGGTACGGCTGGTGCCGTCCCGAAACGTGTACCTGGAAGTCATCTAATCTTCACTTCTTTTTTTTCAGCGGCGCATCGTTTTCTAAGAGCCTGATGTCTCTGCACGGCAGTTTACTTCTGTGTTTATATGCGCGCTTATTGCGATGCCCCCAGGCGAATACGAAGCGTTCGCTCTCCATATTGCTTGGTGAGCGCCGCATACGAAGAGGGCTCGCGGCTCGCGCCGTACCACGGCCGGCGCGTGTGCCGAGCGTGTCTCTACATCGAAAGAGAGCTCGCACTCGCTGTCCAGACAGCGCCGGTGACGGCGGTATGCGATCTGGCCGTGCCTGCCAGTTAGGCGGTGGCGGCTGCTGAGGGGGCCGTCGAGACAGAACACGGACCGCTGGCCAGTCCACCTTCTCAGCAGCGACGCGGCATCGTGACTGAACGGCACCGTTGGGTTGGCATCAGGTCAAGCTAGGCTGCCAGCCTCTGATCGGCATCAAATCAAGCTCAGCTCCCAAGCTCGGCTCCTGCCCCGGTCAGCGCAACACGTTTCCGTGTTCCAGTCGCTCACATCTATTGGCACACTTATTTCACTGGTACTAGTCAATGTCCCTTTTTACATCTTTGCGCTCATTATTTACTAGAGTCGCATTAGGATCAGGATCCTCGCTAGGGATTTATTATTTTCAGAGTACTGACCCAATCACCCATGGCTTTTGGTGCATTGGGCAGCTCCGTCCCTACCGGTCCACCAGCTGGGTCTGTTTGCCGCGCCACGCGAAGCACAGTGCAGCTCCCAGCCCTAGCTCTCTGGGTCAGGCTGCGTCTTCGGTCCCCGTCGGAGAATGAAGCGCCAGGTAGAAGTCAAGCCTGCACGTCTTAATTGCTCAAAACCACTGAGTTGCCGTTTGCTTTGCAACGAAACTAGCGTGGTGTGCGACTGGCATGCCCGAAGGTCAATTTTTCGTTAAAAATGCGCTATGGTTTACTGAAGGAATTCACTTTCCGCTGTTTAAAGAACGTAGCTCCTAATATCACACTATTGCGCAATTTATTTCAGTGATTTAAAAGAAATTAGCTCCAGAATTGGTCCCTTGTTCCACCGCCTCTGCAGATGCTTTGCATGATCACCAAGAAGTCACCAGAAAGAACATATGTCCAACGATCCTCTGCGGGCGGTGCCCGTTGATTAAATGCATAGATATGCATATCCCCGGTCAGAAGCAGGAACGAGCTGGTGCATTCATTCAAGAAATCGGAGATTTAAAAAAGCTGAACCCGATAAATACCTCGAATACGGGTCTGGCTCCCGCCACGTTCGGCTCGTGCTGTCGCTGGCACCAGCTTTCAAAGCATGCCACACGGGCAAGCATTGCTGGCGACAGCACGCCCGACATATGGCAGCTGAGGCGCTGGTCTGGCACTTCTGGCTGATAACGTAATCTATGGGAGGGTGAAGCCAGCTCCACATACGGTAGTCACAATGCTCATGCTCATCATCAAAGCTCTAGCTGAAGGTGTGGTTTTCATGCCCAAGGAGACCCGAGGCTTAAGATCATGAGACATTCATGTGACAATCAATGTGGTTAGTGTTTACGTTATCTAAAATAGCTGAAATGAGCAAAAATCAAATATTTTACTCGGAGTGGGCTTAGAAACTTTTTAAATAAATCTCCATTTTTCTTCAGATTACGTTCTACGTACCTAACCTAGTCCAATTGACTAGCCGTTCGTGTATAAAGGGTTAATTCTGTTCCGAGTTCTCCAGAAACGTCTTTGGGGAGAAGAGTGAAGGTTGTTGGTTTCTTTTTCTCTGTCTGTGGGGGATGCAGAGTCAGCGGCGCCGGACCTTTTGTCCGCTTTCAGCGTGTCTCTACCTCGCTGGCCCCGGTCCATGGCCCCGCCGCGCCGGTAAAAGCTGCCGTCGCCGCTCGGCGGCCGAGCCCCTGCGGTATAGACTGTGCCGGCAGGCTTGTGCTCGGTCTGGGAGACGCCCGCGATCCGTCCCAGCCCGGCGGGCGGCTACCGGGAGAGTTCCACACTCCACAAACTTCCGTACACTCACGAAGGACACACAGACACATCCACTGGACTGCGTTTAACACACCGAAGAGCCGCACGATGGACTGCGCTCAACACACCGAAGAGCCGCATACTGGACTGCGTTCAACACACCGAAGAGCCGCACGCATATCACATGACCGAAGTGACCCAAGTTGTTGTTTGAACAGTAACCTGACTTAGTGCAGATGGACAAAAGTGACCGCATTGTTTAAATATAATCCACTGCCATCCAGTCGAAGGGAACTGACGTACCAACAATGAAGATAGTTTTCAAGTGGGAGCTGGCTAGTGAACCTCATGAAATCGATATAGTACATACGCAGCTTTTAATCATTGCGCTGACATGCGTGCGACGTCTGCCATAAATACGGGCAATGTTTTCATGAACGAACTGCACGACGAGCTGGAGGGCTGCTCGCGCTGCTTGACGTCGGTATGCTCGGTCTTGCAGCACGTCTGTCCATGCACAGCATATGCCCTACATGTGGCGCAGTCACAGCTACATGACTACAGCGAGCTGGTGAAACATTTGTGACGCGTCGGTCCTCACTCCCTCTGCAACTGATAACGCAGCGCGACGCTCTCGAGTGACAAGTGTAAATAGCAAAAGCTCAAAATAATTAGAGCGAGAACAAGATGTTTGGAAAAGTGAGCGAAAATAGAAATCCAAGCATCTGCACTTAAAGGGAGTTTTTCACATTTGTATGCGGTTTTTAAATGAGACAGCCATTTTGAAATTCATTCAGTACAGTTTCTTGAGTGCAGTTTACGGTGATTCTCCTTTTTAGATTAAAAAGCCGCTTGTTTCTCAGTTTGCCTTCAGCGAACTTGTGCAGACTGTTTCGGGTAGACTATTTCAAGGTCATCCATGCATGCATGACGCCATACAAAACGTCATGTGAATGCCATCGCCCCGATGGCTATATAATGATCAAGGTCAAGACAAGCATCATCATTGAGTTATCTATGTCTTACGCACGTCAACACAATCCATGACATTAACGGCCATCTGTTGGCCTTCTACCGATTTTATGCGTTGAGTTCAATTTTCGAGCACGACTGGTTGCTTGTTAGTTGGATTAGCACTCCTTCCGGTTATAATGGTCATTTCAGGGTATGGGATGAAGGAGAATAAACAACGGTGAGAGAGAGCAGCATGCACCTGAGAATCAAGTCGCCGAGAATGAGCCCGCCCATTGACCCCCCTGCTAGGCGTGCGTTTGGCGCTTAGACGGGATCGCGCGCAGGGAAGCTTTTGCCTGCACGTGGCCGGCGCATACAGCCTGCCGGGATTAGCGGAGAGTCGCGAGAATGCGATAAAGCAGGAGATACAAGGGCGGATGTCAGACACAAATCCGTTTTGTGCTACATGATACAGGAATTTAAGCAATGTTACTCGTTTTGACGGAACTAAGACTGCAAATCGAATCACTTAAGAATAGCGCCACAAAAGGGCATGCGAATGCAAGTAAAACGTATAAAATCACTGATGAATACACCAGGAAAGAGAAAAGAGAAAACGGACCACGTGAAAAGGCCAAAGCACGAACACATAGCGATATGAGTGTTTAAGGAAACGCATCAGCAAACACCCCACCTCTGAGCAATTTGAAGTACTTCAAGTGAGTCAGCTTGTCCACTTCAGTGACAGTTTTGACACGGCCAGTCTGGCAGGTACTTGGATGCCATAACAACGTTCCATGACGCGGTCAAACGATCGCTGATTGAGAAACATAGTTACTAAAAAAGTGAACTTTCGTGATTTAAAGCAATCTTTTTCACAGGGCTAAGCTGTCATGCTTTTCAGCTTATTAACAGAGCTAAGCTTTTAAGCTTTTTGAGCAGATGTATAGTTTCAAGTGACCTTATCTGATCACATCTTTTGCTTGCGACTTTTGAGGACAGTGTTTTCGGCTCAGGAATATTCTGTGAGAATTGTTGCCTGCTGATGAAAGAGTCCTTGCGACACAATTATGGCAGGACATTACGTGCAACATCATTACCTGCTGCCTTGGCGTTCATTTGGGGGATGAACACTGCACTCAAACCATGACATTTTGCCGAGAAGGCATTTTAATGTTAATGTGTCCCGCCTATATGCTTGGATCAGAATGGTGTCCAGAAGAGTGTCACATGGGAGGGATCACATACGTCTGTCGTATGTGCGGAAATGATGTCGAGTGTCCTCTGGAGGCAAGAGCTCTCTTTGAATGTCCGCTAGTTCTGGGTCGCAAACATTTATGCTGGAGTAATTCTTATACTGCTTACCTTCTTACCTGAGGAACAGGGCCAACATTTAGGGGATGCCAGAGAAAATGAAAGACAACCCCATACATCATAGCTGACTTGTATCTATTTAGCCGGGTGTAGATTGTAAAATGCTTTATGCGAATTGTATTTTGTTTTTTCAGTTTGCACAACATCCATCCTCGAGGTGACTTTTCAGGTATTTGGCTTTCTACAAACGTTGACTAGGTTCGTCTCGTAACAATACGCATTCACTCCTTACAATATATTACTAAACACTGATATATAACCTATTATAAAATAAGCATGAACCCGAATGATAAATCCAATGAATGCTCTAACTTGGCAACAACAAAATACGCCAAACCCAGAGTATGCATACAAAGATGAATGGAGAATTGCACAGTCATGTGCTTCACATCGACATGACAGATCACACACACACATGACGCCCTGTCATACAAGTCACCGGCATGTGCAACCAAGGTGCAGGCCCGAATATTTGCATTTGGAAATGATTTTGGGGGGGATACACTGGTGCAGCCTTGTTTTTTTTACTGCATGCAGCCATGCGCGTCCAGCTAGACGCATTCATACGGTCCTCCGGAAAGCGTTTTGCCAGACGGACTGTTGTACAGACACCTCATCAAGTGCAAAGGTACAACGGCTACTAAGCAAAGGTGGTATTTGCGCTAAAGTACTGGACAGGAGTTCCACTAGCTGTAGAACACACATACTTAATGGTACTTTCAGACAAGCTGACGGGGTCATCCAAACTACCTGAGATGATAGAAACAGAAAGTATTTTGTCAAAGACCAAGCGATGTTGCTCACTGTACGGAAATTTTGTCCATCAGCATGCTCGCGTCGTTGTGTTTCGTAACGGTTTCGGTGCATAGTGCAGCCACCATTGCGTTTTAGCAGCCCGATAATTACGTTTGCGTAGTTCTGCGCTTCTGTAGCTTATTGCGTACAGTAAAATTTATCATAAAACTCTTCTGTTCAGACAAAACGTTAGCTGCGTTGTGATGCCGTCTGACCATGAGCGCTCTTTGCTGTGGAGGGATGCCGTCTGATCGCGACCGCTTGCTACTGTGTAAGATGCCGTCTGAACATGGGTACACTACGCTGTGCTAGGATGCCGTCTGATCGTGACAGCTCTCTACGGTGTTCGTATGCAGTCTGACCATGACTGCTCCCTGTTGTGTTGGGATGCCGTCTGGCCGTAACCACTCTCTGCTGTGTTCGGATGCCGTCTGGCCATGACTTCTCCCTGCTGTGCTGGGATGCCGTCTGACCGTGACCGCTCCCTGTTGTGTTGGTATGCCGTCTGACCGTGACCACTCTCTGCTGTGCTGGGATGTTGTCTGATCGTGGCCATTCCCTGCTGGGTTGGGATGCCGTCTGACCACGACCACTCCCTGTTGTGTTGAGATGCTGTCTGGCCATGACCGCTACCTGTTGTGTTGGTATACCGTCTGATCGTGACCACTCCCCGCTGTGCTGGGATGCCGTCTGACCGTGACCACTTCCTGCTGTGCTGGGATGCCGTCTGACCGTGATCCCTCCCCGCTATGCTGGGATGTTGTCTGATCGTGGCCATTCCCTGCTGGGTTGGGATGCCATCTGACCGCGACCACTCCCTGCTGTGCTGGGATGCCGTCTGACCGTGACCACTCCCTGCTGTGCTGGGATGCTGCCCGGCCGTGACCACTCCCTGCTGTGCTGGGTGTTGTCTGATCGTGATCACTCCCTGCTGTGCTGGGATGCCGTCTGACCGTGACCACTCCCTGCTGGGTTGGGATGCCGTCTGACCGTGACCACTTTCTGTTGTGCTGGGATGTTGTCTGATCGTGACCACTCTGCGGTGTTGGGGTGCCGTCTGACCATGACCACTCCCTGTTGTGCTGGGATGCCGTCTGACCATGACCACTCCTGTTGTGCTGGGATGCCGCCTGACCTTGACCACTCCCTGTTGTGCTGAGATGTTGTCTGATCGTGACCACTCTGCGGTGTTGGGGTGCCGCCTGACCGTGACCGCTCTCGTCTCTGTGGACACTGACCGTGACCGCTCCCTGTTGTGCTGGGATGTTGTCTGATCGTGACCACTCTGCGGTGTTGGGGTGCCGTCTGACCTTGACCACTCCCTGCTGTGCTGAGATGTTGTCTGATCGTGGCCACTCTCTGCGGTGTTGGGGTGCCGCCTGACCGTGACCGCTCCCTGTTGTGCTGGATGTTGTCTGATCGTGACCACTCTGCGGTGTTGGGGTGCCGCCTGACCGTGACCGCTCTCGTCTCTGTGGACACTGACCGTGACCGCTCTCAGCCTATTGTGCCGCCGCCTGACCGGAGACGGCTCTTTGTCTCGTTCATCGATGCCGGCCCCCGGCAAAAGACTGCCCCCAGTGCCGCGTCCGGCGTCCGGTCCCGACAAGGCAATGCTTTTACAGCGGCGCCGGGGGCGGCCCGCGACGCATGACAAAGTCGCTCGCCGGGGGCGACGCTGCGAGTCGCCCGGTCGGCTCGGCGAGAGACCGGCCGTCCGTCCTTCCGTCACACAGTCGTCGGACTCTAACCGCCATTTGAGCGGGCTTGGCTCGGTCCACGCCTGATCTCATGGCACAGCATGCTCGTTTGGAGCGAGGCCCCCACCAGAACCGGCGTACCCAGCTTGAGAATGATGAGCGCTGCACAGTCCCTGTCCCGAGAGAGAGCAATCCAGTTGGGAAATGAACCAATGAGCGCGAGGAAGATGTAGTGGTTATCTACTCGAAACTCTTACTGGGCTCTTACATACCAGGGTATTGTGCCTTGAATGCCTTGAAGGCGGTATGAACGATTTCCTGTTCCAGATCTTTTGCCAAGCAGGGGGTTGTTGGTTGGGCAGTAGTCCGGGATAGAGACAGTTCATGCGATTGGCGAAAGTCAAAACCCATGTGCGAATCACTCGGGGAACGACTGCGAACCAACACACGGACATTCATAACTACAGCGATGAGGCTTTGGGCGTGGAGTACGCAGCAAATCACAATGGGCACATGCCTCCCCTTATTTCCCGATTGGAGAGGCACAGGTTATATTAAAGAGTCTCTGCCAGCAGAATCGGGGCTTTCCAATGTCAGTCAAAGGGCCTCTGGTACCGGTCGGGGAACCCGTGGGGCAATGAGGGCTCCGATGCCCAGCAAATACTACCAATACCGAACAGTTGCCCTCGCGTCGGCCTGGGGAAAGTTTTTAAAGGGAATGCTCCACATTTGAAAATATTGTGGTAGGCATCAGATATGATGGAAAAATCTCACTTGTAAGTATCGTTAAGCTTTAAAGCTAAAAAACAACGCTAAGTAGGCAAATTTCAAAGTTTGTAAAAATGCGCCCCATTACGTCATTGTTTGATGACGTCATGGAATGGTTGTGACAACAGCAAAACCTGGCAACATCTGGCAGCCGGACCTAAAAATGCTTCGAAACACACAAAAGCTGACGCCAACAAGTCATTCTTCTCGCGGTGGCTGGGTCGAGTGGCGGATAAGTGGGTGGTTTGTTTCTGGATTTTTTGTCTTGGTGCTGGCTGTAAGAAAAGCTTTGGTGGACTGTTTGACATACGCAACGAAGCGGTCGCCAGCTTTTATGGCAGATTATTAATATCAAAGCACGATATGATGTGCTGCTGCTGCTGCTTCTGAGCTGTTGAGGATTTTGTCAATACTTTATTGTCGACCTATTGTTGCCTGCAGTGCTGTAGTCCCACCATTGATGCCATGTGATGTGCACGGTAGTTACTTCATGCATTGTTTATACCCGGAAATGCGGTGTCATGCCAAAACTCATAAATTTGTAAGCGTTGCTATGAATTGATTGCCAAAGTATTGCTATTGCTATAGCAAAGACGGTAAGTTGGGCTATCAACAATCTTTTTTGCTTAGGATTATTTATGCAATTAATAGTTTACCCTGATATAAACCACTGTGGGCAATAACATTTTTGCTGTTGATAGTCCTTCGGCATTGTTAAATCAGTTGTTACCAGTCATTCATAAATTATAAGCTGCTGCCTCATAGGCTTGACAGAGAAGTCAACCAATGTGGCACATTGTGTAATGACCCGGGTCCACCGCTGTGGCACTACCTCAGTGCGATACTGTGGCATGACATAATGAACAATGTTATGGTTTTTGTACTGCAATGCATGCTGTTTTCATAAAAAATTTCATCATGAAAAGATAAGTCAAGTGTCCTCTCTGGTATTTACTCCACATCTGACGTAGGACTGACCAAAAGCACATGATGCAATATACAAATCACTTTCAGCAAAGCACACAGCCAACAAGTGACACCACTTATTCAGCCTGTTTTGGGAATCCACAAAACGTAGGACAGAAAGATGCACGCACATTTTCTGCCTCCACAGTCATGCAACACGCTGCAGCCATCGGAGTGCTTTACTAAATAATAACAGGATAAGTCTACATGTGATGAAATGACAATGCAAACATGCTGACCGTACACATGGCTGGAAACATGACAGTGCATGTAGTTACGGTTCGATGGTCAAAATGAAAGGAAGTGATGAAACTGCCAGTGCACACAAGGTTCGTGATAAGAATATTATGAATTGCTATCCAAGACACCAACAGCAATACTTTTCCACCTTTTTCAGCACCCAGCATCTCACGCAAGTTGCAGTGACTATGACATTGATGACTCACGAGCACTGCTCGCCTGAATACAAAATTTGTGAAGATAGTGCAATGTGCATCAGTAAAAAGACAGTTTTATATTTTCAGAATTCTTTAGGAAAAGACACTTTTGCAAAGCCATATAATGTGAGCCTACAATGAGCATTAATGAGCTGTACACACCAACCCCCTACTGCCAAAATGAATTGCTGATATAATTACATGCAATGGGTTAATTACATGCTGTAATACCTCAATAGGCTCAAAATGTTAGCAATATCATAATTAAGATACCAGCCTGCCTTTGTACACCCCTGCAATATAAGTGCTAGTGCTTCTCTTAGTTTGCCAGCGCTCCTTTGTCATGTTTGAGCACGAACATAAAGGTAGAGGCAGGCATCAATATATCACATTTTATTGGGAGTCAGTAGACTTAGGAATACCAAAACAATGTTTTTTTTCTTCTCAGAAGTACAAACCTCGCACGCACACTCCCAATCACACCAATATCAATACAAGCCACTGGCACACACCACCTGTGATCACAAACATCTCAAGCCCCCGATTCACACTCATTTCGTGAAATAAGTGTGATCTTAAGCTTGCGCAGCTCGCGGAACTGTCAAACTGCAGGTTTTCTCGCAATTTCCGCACAGATTTTCAATCATAACACCGCATTTCACCGTGACCTCCCTTCAAGACAAAGTCCCAACTGCGGTTCATGGTAATGCGGCTCAAGAGGTTTCTTCAAAAGGAAGAAAGAACGTATCCCTGAAGTATCCCTCAGAGGGTCTCAGGATCGAGCATGGGAGTCCGGTATACATGTCTCCAGAATGGCGGCCGATCGGCACAAGCGTACTCGCGTAGTAGTCCTGTCGGGGCCCTGGGACACGTCCCATACACCAGGCTACCATCAGAGGTCACACCAGGCCACCTTCAGAGGTCAGGTAGGTCATGCAATAATCGTCATACCAGGATCATTTGTTAATTCCCTTGTGACAAATACGCCAGAGCGTATTTACGAACCGATGACTTCTGAATGTCATGTGAAATAAAAAAGCTGACAAAAAACATGTCCGACGAGGTGATTTGAATTTTACCTGGCATCCTTTTGACCTGTCTCTGTCCTGAAGTACATTGACCAGATCTGGCCTTGTCCCGACCTTGACCTGCCATGACCTTGCCCCAACATACCTGAACACTCGACTTAGTAGCTCGAAGACTGCACGGGCAGTATTACTCGAGCGACATGGCTGTCAAGTCACTCCATGACTTGTGTGGTTTTTAAGGTCATTTCACAGTCCAGGTCATCACCATAGGGCTGCCTCCGTGGGGTTGAAGGAAGATGCTGGACTCGTAATCCAGTGGCAGTGGGTACTAGCCCCAGAACGGGCGCATTGTTTGGCCCCACTGAAATGGAAAGGTCAGCTGGCAGCTAGCCAACGAGGGTCAGTCAACCCGGGCCCGGGCGGCCGTGTCGCAGCGTTGTGCGGCACGTAAAACCCTCCGCAGTCCTGTCCGGCAAAAAGGGCGGAGGCAAAATTACCCGTTGCCGTTGAACTGTACGGCACAGCTTGGGTGGTAAGGTTCAGGGCGCACACAACAAGCTATGTTAGCAAGTTCATGTGTTCAGAGGATTTAGCAAGCCCTCTAAGCTCAAAGCAACCCATAGAAACCATTCAGAATAATTTTAAAAAATTGCACGGCCTGCGGCATCAATTACGAAACAGATGTCAGCTGGACGCTTCCCAGGTGACCATCTCCGCTAATATCGACCAGCACCATTGATTGCTGCTTGAATCATTTTCGAGCAGGCAGTTGGATCACGGGATGCCAGACAGTACTTTGAAGCGCTCCCCCCTCCCCCCTCCCCACCAACAAGCGGCCGCGGGTGTCGAATTATGCGAGACAGTGCTGGGTTAACGTTACAGTGACTATTACCTCAGTGACCTAAAATGACATTTTGTCATTGACATTGACATTATCATTTTTACCTTTTAGAGGTCAAACAAGTTCACTGGCATAATATGAACGCAGGTAACATTGATCTTAAAAGGTATTAGGTTAAGAGGGGTTGGGTGAGGTGGCCTGAGAGCACTTTGAACACCGATCTGGCGTCTGATCTTATTTGACCGTATTTCACTAAAAAAATCCTG
This sequence comes from Pollicipes pollicipes, assembly GCF_011947565.3. NCBI lineage: Eukaryota > Metazoa > Arthropoda > Thecostraca > Pollicipedomorpha > Pollicipedidae > Pollicipes > Pollicipes pollicipes. The sequence continues at coordinate 20,504,085 of NW_023596746.1, forward strand.
TCCTAGGAATTCCAAAATTTGACACAGGTGCACTCTTGTTAAGCCCTATTAACTCTGTACATTTGACATCCGTATCCCTCTTAGTTTTTTAGACTTCTGAAGGCCAAATTGTCCGCACCCCTACCCCAACCGAGCGCGTCACATTCAACCGGCTGCCCGGGCACGTGATAATATATTAGAAATTGCTAGTTTTCGCCGTTCCTTGCTGTCATAAATCTGCAAAAAGTAGGTTTGGAGTAGAAAACAATATGCCAAGTAAAGTTTTTACAATCGATGTATTTCTTCATGGCTTCAGAGATCATGCTATGAACCATCACGGGAAAGTGCGAAAGGAGTTGATCGTTATTAGCGGTAGTCAAATAATGGCAATTGCAGGGTGCGATCTTGGTTACACGGACGTTCGTGCTTTATTCTTCTTCCATAGTCATTTGTTCATAATCTGTCTAGGTCATTTTTGTAACAAGTAAATTTACCGCTGCCGTGTAATTTTTCCTTCTAATGTGCGAGGATCTATCATGAAACCTTTTAAATAGTCTCGCTTGCCCGCATATGAAAGCAAAATACAGCCCTGTTGTAGTCAGATACATGGGCTTCGCGCATTCTGACCACAGCGGGGCTGCATGATGTTTTCATGCACAGGCAAGGGAGACCATTTGAGACGTCTTGTGATCAATCATCGCACATTGAAATGACAATTTGCATGGGAGCGGTAAATCTTGTTTGTTATAATCATGACCTTGGAGATCTCTTGCACTTTGTCAATGCAGTTTGGTGTATGGTCTTTGGTGCACTCAAACGCCGCAAAGACTGCAATTCGAACAACTCCAAGTCTACAAAACTCCACCTCAAATATCCTTTAACTGTATGGATAGCCAGACGACACCATTTCACCCGCCTGCAGCCTGTAAGAACAGCCATCCATCGAGGCGCTGATTGGAGCAGCGGGTGCGGCGAGGCCGGGGGCTCTGGTCTGACCGGGGTTCGGCGTGGGACCCGGCAGCTGCGCTGGTCACAGCTCTCAGTTGAGAAGAAGACCGAGCTGCGAGCGGCGCCCCAGCGCGGTCCAGATCGGTCCTCCGCCCGGACCCGGCGGCTGCGCTGGCCGCAGCTCTCAGTTGAGAAGAAGACCGAGCTACAAGCGGCGTTCCAGCGCGGTCCAGATCGGCCCTCCCTCCGGCGCCGGCGTGTTAACAACGGCCGCTCATTGTCGGCGGTTGCTCTGTCCGAGCTTGCTGATGCAGGATGAGACATGTATCAAGTCAGCCCGGCTCAACATGCACAACACGTGCCGTCCCATGCTTTTCATTGTCATATTTGATTCAGATTGCGGAAGTAATAGAAGGTGTTGCCACAGATGGCGTTTAGTAGAATTAAGCAGAATGATCACATACTTATCTCACCAATGATCTCGGTTCATAACGGCATCTCTATTTTCATTACGCAGCCTGTCTTCCCCAAAAATCCGATGATTTTAATCGAGCATATTACAGAAGCGAATTACAGAAGTGCTGCAAACAAACGAGATACAACGAATCCCAACAATAATGTGATGCAAACCAAATTATCACTCATATCTGATTAGCATGGGAAAAACAAAACTGTCAGTGATGGTGGCAAAAGGCGCACGACACCGAGAAACCTGGCCATCTTGCAAACTGCCCGACAGCGTACAGGCACCAAATCAGCACTGTATTATGGAGGAGACAGCGGACAAACGGACTGGTAAAGGGGTGGGTCGAGTTATGCCTCATTCTGGAGCTAAAGCCACGGATCCGGTTGTTTCGGGGCGTCTGTTATGGATTTATGCCAGATGTCAGCAACTAGAGCTCACCAGGATTTGAAATGAACCGCGTTGGCCATGCGGGCGAGTGTAGCGTCTAGATTTCACCAAGTCATCTCGAAATCGCGCGACACATCTGTTCGCCAGCAATCGATCAAGCGTTTTGGAAGAAGTCAACGTCATGGTCTCCAACACCGGCCTCAAATGCGACATGCTGTGGCCTTGAAGGTGTGACATTGTGCTGTGCAAACTATGCACGTGGGCACGCTAATTAGTTTTGGCCAATATCCGCCAAAAACAGGCATTTTCGCACTACTTTGAGCACAGTCATAAAAGCTGCACATATAAGATGACCGAATTGAAATTGCCTTGGGGAAACTGGAATGGTTGGCGTTTACAACAGCCATAGCCAGTAAATCGTTAAGCGATACGAGTCCGAAATCTTCCTGCGAGGGCTACATCAGTGATCTCCGCGTGCCAAACTCTAATGAAGGGCGGGCTTTCTAACACATCGACAAGACCTGCCGTCGATGGCCTCCAAAGGCGTCGGGCTCCAGGAGATGTTTTGATACCACCTACATGATGTCAGTCGATTACTGCTACGTCTGATATCACCCAGCTTGTCCCACGTCCCGCAAGGCGTCTCTCTGGTGGGCATTTATCCCCATGCTAATGACCGCATTCAGCTGTTGAGCTCTGGTCAGACCACGCAACCACGTCCACAGAGCTTCAGTGAGGCGCCCCTGACCATTGCAGTGTTCACCCTCCATTCGTTCTTCTGCTGAACCAGCCAGCAATGTTATCACTGAGAAGGCGAACGCGCTCATCGATGTCAGCGCTCGAACAACACCCCCATCCACGCGGCAACAGATGGCAGGAGTCGGCAGACAACGATGCCTTTCGTCCGATGAAGGAGCGTGGGACTCGGAGGAAAGGCGGCTGCAGAAGTGGCCGGTGGACAAACGGCAGGTGTCCTCACGTCCGTGTCGGAGGTGGGATAGCGTTAGTGTGATGATATAGTCTGTCCAAGCGGTGCTTACGCCAAGCTGGGATGAGCTGCATCTGGGTCAAAAAACAGCTTTTGAATTCACCGGGGCCCAAGCCATTTAACCTGAACGTTTTGATACACTAATGCTATAAATGAGGAAGAACTCACAGGTACATTCATGTGGACATTGCAAAGCAATTATTCTTCAGAATTATGACGTGCATTTTCTACAATCGTTAAGTTAAGCTACAGCATAGCCGTTCAACATTCTTCACCGACGTTCCGCGTTACCGCTAGGAAATGTGAACGGGGAACGGTGATTCTATCGCACCGATTCCCTTGATGTTGCGCCAGTCATCAGACATGATTCCACGCTCAGCGCACATCAGCAATTTTGCAGGAACATTATTCATACGCTGGCAGACAGCGATTACCTTCGTCTGAAATGATAATGCCACGAAGACCGGAGCGCGCCGCCGCGGCCCGCGCGTGAAATCCTCGCAGGCGCCAGCTCTGCACAGGACCGTGAGGCTCCGGCGTGGCGCGGATGCTGGCTGCTCGCGGAACTTCACGCGCGCGAATGTGACGCGGACAGCATTACAGTCCTACGCGTCAGTCTTTGTAGGCACCGTCTTTTGTCTTCCACAATATCTTTCCTCTCTCCATCCTGTGGGAAAACCAGCAACCTCAACAAAGACATATTTCAGTAAAGATTGAACTCGCTCTGTCACCCATGTCAGCAAAACAAGAGAAAGCCATTTTTCAAACGGATAAAAACCATCGCCTTACCTTGCCACCGAGGTAACCTTCACGTGTGACATGTGTTTGCGGTAGCCAGCAAGCAAACGCGTTCATTTCCTTTCAACGGGATAGCGGCCAGAGAAATGTCATTTTGCCGGCAGGACAATGAAGAGTTTTGTGTGGTGTTGATATTTGTTGGCAGCGAAACTCGGGTGTCGCTCTTATTGGCCAGCTTTGTGCGCTGTCCTTACTCACACCAATTGATCACATCTCACACATACATAAAGACGGGATACGTTTACTCCCTGCAGTACGAGCTCTGGAGTACAGATGGGACAGTTCCACAGCTCGGACCGCGGCCCGCCCGGCCGGCCACTCACCTGTCGCTTCCTGCGGCGGTTTCCGCCGCCTCTAGGAGCGGTCGGGCCTATCGACCGAGGTCAGCCAACGGGCACGGGGGGCGACCGTCACCTGACGCCGCTGCTGCTGCTGGAGATGGCGGGCAATCTCGGCAGGCTGACTGGCCAACTATGTCAACAACAGTCACACACGATTTAATGCCGAAAACTAATCGTTTTTAATGGTATTGATTTTCGTTAGACACTAGGTTTACACCAATTGTTGCTGTTGTTATTGTGTAGTAGCTGCCAAAATGACATAAATTAATCAGTTGCCTTACACCTACAGCGCAGTCAAGTACCAGTGCATTCCGATGTTAGCTGTCAAACACATTCCATAGGTTTCAATATTTAAACAACGGTCCACCACTCATGACCTAAAATATGTGACAGCAGGGGAGATCGAGCCGACTACCATCAGTCTGCCCACGTGACTGGTAGCCCCCTCCCAGAATCCTCAGTGGCTTCCTCAGCGGGCCCGTACGGCTTGCCGCTGCCGCCACCGCCGCCGCTGCCGCCGCTGCCGCCGTTGCCGCCACCGCTGCTGTCGCAGCCGCCGCCCTTGCCGCCCCTGCCGCCGCTGCCGCCGCTACCGCCGTCGTTCGCGCAGTCTCTGTTGCCGCCGCAGCTGCCCCTACCGCCCCTGCCGCCGCTGCCGCCGCTGCCGCCGCCGCCGCCACTGCCTCCGCCGCCGCCGCTGCCGCTGCCGCCGCCGCTGCCACCGCCGCTGCTGCTCCCGCCGCCGCCACTGCCGCTGCCACTGCTGCCGCTGCCGCTGCCGCCCCCGCTGCCGCCGCCGTTGCTAGGGAACCACCTGCCCCGGTCTGACCGGCGTTTGACCCGGCTGAGACCTGAAGCTGGTCCTGAAGCCGCCACCGCCGCCAGGGAGCCGCCTGCTCCGGTCTGACCGGCGTTTGACCCGGCTGAGACCTGAAGCTGGTCCTGAAGCCGCCACCGCCGCCAAGGAACCACCTGCCCCGGTCTGACCGGCGTCTGACCCGGCTAAGACATGAAGCTGGTCCTGAAGCCGCCACCGCCGCCAAGGAGCCGCCTGCCTCGGTCTGACCGGCGTTTGACCCGGCTGAGACCTGAAGCTGGGCCTGAAGCCGCCACCGCCGCCAAGGAGCCGCCTGCCCCGGTCTGACCGGCGTTTGACCCGGCTGACGTCCGGGGCCGGACCGCGCCGAATGACGACGTTGAATACCGTGCCGGTCGACCGTCTTCAGCAATCGGGTCGCTTTGTCCAGCCAATTCCCAATTTAGATCTCCGGGAGTAGAGCGCGCTGTCCGTGCAGATTTGGGGCGGCTATGGCTCTTCTGAGGAAATCAAAGCGTCGAAGAGGATGTATTTGCATAATAGCATGATCACATGAAGAAATCATTTAGAAAGAATTGTGACTGAAAATGTAAGTCACATAAGACTGTGCCGTAGGCTGAGTTGCTGCTGCTTGTGCTCAGACCTCCGAGCATGGTTAGCTCACACACCACCTCGCCCGGCTGGAGCCGCACACACGCTCCATTACCGGACGCTACCCGGCCATCAGCCGCCGGCCGACCCAGCCTCCGACGTGGGCTACGCTGGCGGTGGCCGTTTAAGCACGCACATGGATCACAGCTGGCGGGCGCCAGCCACGCCAGGCCCGCCGTCAGGCTCGCTTCGTCCGGGCAACGCGTCTTGCATTTAGCCGTGACTTTGCGATGTCAAAGACGCCCGGGGACTTCCGCGGGCAAGTGTACCGGTCAATATCTTGGCAAACATGTTAATGCAGGCTCACTGGACAACCGTGTCACGGTCTCTAAAAGCTCGCGTTAATCCGCGTAGTCAGAAGATCGGAGAAAAGGTAACGCATGGAATTGGTGGCAACTACGTTTTTTGTTTCGCAGTTTTGCTTAAAAAACACCCGACCCATGCGGTGGGCATTTTAATGCACACGTATTTTGCATATGCGAATTGAAATACGGGTATATTGCTTTCAAAGTCCCTCGTAGTCTGACCACTATATTTCAAAAGACGGCTGTTATGATGCTTTTCTCATGTCTGCAGATTAGCTAATGATCATCACAGTTTAAATTGCTTGTCTATTTTGCAAAGTTTAAATTACAATGCAAAATAATTAGCTTTCAAAAATATGTTGCTGAAATTCGCATATCTTCAAGCAAGATTGTATTCTGCCATAGCTGATTGCAACCGAAGAAAGCAGACCTCAGATCGTTTCTGTAGCGCTGAATCCGTCACAATCAGACTGCGTCTCTGGGCGCTGGAGACAAATGTCTTTATCCAGATGTGAGGCAAAAATTGCAGCGCTTCGGGACGGTAGCGTTGGGCATTTATTGGAGCGGAAGCTGCTGGGCCAGCCATCATTGTTATTGCGAAAGCGACTTTAAGCAGAGCTTATCGGTACCTACAGTTAATGACAGATACCTTCTCACAGTTTTACAGCTTACGACAAATGACAATGGTAGCTCCTAGTAAATACTTGCGAGCTGATGAAAACAACAACCGCCTAGCACTGTTAGTGATGACCGCAGTTCTGAAAAGCGTAGTCAGGGATTAAGAGAGTCTAAAATAACTAATACTTCTTTTCTGAGCCGCCACCTTAGGTGATTTCGGAGGCCATTCAGAAGGTGAAGCATGCGATTGCTGGGAACAATTGATCATTTTAGTGGGCGTTCGAAACAGGTCCCGGAGGCCTCCTTTAACACACGCACACGTGACCGATTGGATACCCTTCGCTCGGGTGGGAGGGGGGGGGGGGGGCAATTTGACCCCCTGAGATGGCAAGAACCAAGAGAGATAGAGACATCAAATCCACAGAGTGTGTTGGCCTAAATGTGAACGCACTTAGATCAGAGTTTAAGGTTCCGAGTTCATGAAAGTTGGGTCAGATGAGGTCAAACAAGGTCAAACTCTAGGTTGTTTTTTAAGTGCCCCAGAGTCTAGATATCTGTTCTAAGCAAAATTACATATGCTCATCTATGGTCAGTGACCTTGTTTAACCATAAGAAGGTCAAAATCATACAGGACTGGTTGTGTTTTGCATTTCAATAAGCGTCAAAGATTATGCCAGGCAGTGTGCCCCTAAAAACAAAATGTCGACCAGGGTTATTCTAGGTAAATGACCTGTTCTGACCTGAAAGAAGTCCATGGAAGATGCATAATGTGGATACTGCCTATCAATAAATTCCGAAATCAGCGCCAGAAACTTCGCCATGCAGCAAGCCCTACAGTGGTAAATCAGGTGAGTTTTGACCTTGGTCCGACCTTCATACCAGATCCTAGATCGGAAAAGTTTGTTCATCTAGCTGCTGCGTGGCCTAAGAAAGTATCTCAGAGATGTATAGCTCTGTCTAACGCTCCCTTGTTGCATCAGATTGAAGGATTCCCTAGAAATTAGCTTCGTTAAATCTATGGCTTGACTTTGATCTGCCGTCGGTCAGTGACCTTACAAGGCACACCTCAATGTTTGATACCAAATGATGTGCTATATAATTATCGACAGCTATGCAAAATTTGGCGCTGCTTATCCCCGTTGTTCGGAAACCATTGCCTAAAAACCTTCGAGGGGGTGGGGGTAAATTGACTTCCACCCGAACGCGAGTTAATATGGATACTTCGAGGTTGGTGATCACGAATGCCACCTACGGCCGCAGTGCAAAGCTTGTTCTCGTAGCGCCTCCACTGATATTTTAATTGGGAGGACCCACCCCTGCTCAAGTAAGTATTCAGTCCCGCCCCTCCCCCTCCACCCAGCCAGCCCTATTCAGAACAAAATCGTGCCTATCGGAGTGAGAGCAGTTATGTAATGTTAGGTTTCGTGTGCTTAGCAAGACTTGCTCTGGTCTTTTGTCAAAAGGCATTACAGTCTTGACCTCCCAGTCGAGGCCAGCTCCCCGGTTCTCAGAGCTGTTCAGTATACAGTTATCTGGCATTCCTCGACTATTCTACAGAATTCAACACAGTTGATATAGCTACGGGCGTGACGGTATGCTTCGTTGTCATGTGGCACGGGCGTGACAAGCTCAGGCTGCAATGCTGCCACGGCAAAAATAAAGAAAAAAATGTTGTGGAGCTGCAGCACAGAGTAGCAGAATTCTGGCAGCAATGAATGAAAATGCTTGACTAGCTCTCTTCAACGACCACAAGTCTTCAAGCTTCAACGCTGGCCTGACCGGCCAGCTTGGCCTGCGGTCTGACCGACCGGTGAACGTACAAACAGCCAGGCACGCCACCGTGAACACAACGCAGCCAGGCACGCCACCGTGAACACAGCACAGCCAGGCGCGCCACCGCGAACACTGACAGTCCTCCGACACAGCACAGCCAGGCGCGCCACCGTGAACACTGACAGTCCTCCGACACAGCACAGCCAGGCACGCCACCGTGGACACTGACAGCCCTCCGACACAGCACAGCCAGGCACGCCACCGTGAACACTGACAGTCCTCCGACACAGCACAGCCAGGCACGCCACCGTGGACACTGACAGCCCTCCGACACAGCACAGCCAGGCGCGCCACCGTGAACACAGCACAGCCAGGCGCGCCACCGCGCCTGGCTGTGCTACACTAACAACCATCCGACACAGCACAGCCAGACACGCCACCGTGAACACAGCACAGTCAGGCGCGCCACTGCGAACACTGACAGCCCTCCGACACAGCACAGCCAGGCGCGCCGATGTCACCGGCGCTCTTAAAGCCCTTATCATCTTACATGCTTCGGCTGGCTAATTGGTTAGACTATCGAGGGGATTGTCTCCGAAACTTCTTCGAGACTTACACCGTCGAAACCGGGAATTAATATCTTTCTGGTGGATGCCGCCAAGACGATGCACACGGGCAGTGGGATGATGGTTTTCCGTCATGGCATGGCTTGAGACGGCCAGCTTATTTTGAATAACTTCACCAAAGGATTGCCAATTTCATGTTCCCCTCGCCAGGTCGCACGTGTGTGGGTCGTCTGCGCGGTTGAAGCTCATCGAGTTTGATACTACATGGCAAAAACACTTAACTGCGCGGAACTGCCGTTACTACACGACAAAAAACACTTAACTGCGGGGAACCGCCGTTATTACATGGCAAAAACACTAAACTGCGGGAAACCGCCGCTACTACAAGGAAAACTTTGAACTGCGGGGAAGCGCCGTTAGTACATGGAAAAAACACTGAACTGCGGGGAACCGCCGTTACCACATGACAAAAACACTAAACTGCGGGAAACCGCCGTTACTACATGGAAAAAAACACTCAACTGCAGGGGACTGCCGTTACTACATGGCAAAAACACTAAACTGCGGGAAGCCGCCGTTAGCGTTGAGCATTTCATTCAGACCACGAAGGTCCGCATGCACGCAAACGCATGGTGTGACCGACGAAATAAGCCGCACTCCCCCCTCCCCTCCCAGCGCACACAGGCGGAGCGTTACAAGTCATAGCCATCTCAATAGTCGACTTCGCCGGGCTGCAGCGGCACAGCATGCCGGAAACGACCCCCTGTGCGTAGGAGTCGGCGGTGTGTGTGTGCGCGCCTCTGGGACAGCGTGTCGCGGTGTGGCAATGTGAGGCCCGCCCGAGCATGTCGTGTTCACGGAGAGACGCACCAGGTACACCGCCGCGGGCTGCGGATGCAGCGCCTTCAACAGATCAGAAGGTATGGTCGGACGGGCGGGGACCCCGGCCCGAAGTCAGCGGAGTCTCATGAGCGATCGGCCTGGATTTACTCGTGATCCGCTCAAATAAATACCCCAGGGCATATTGAGAAAACATTTAAAATCCAGTAAATCCCGCCTGCTGCATATTGGACGTTTATGGGGTAGTAAATTGTCAGCCAGCTGCCTCGGTGAGTCGAACGCAGGATATGGAGAGGAGACAATCATTGCACGCTTAACCTATAAATACAGAACGGAACGACGCCACTTAATAATTCCAGGCAGAACCACAGCTAACACCGACTATCTTTATTGGTGCTGCGAATTCATAATGTCAACGAATGAGCTTAGTCACATAACCGCATTGAGCTTATCTCGAGTCAAGTTTCCACGGGGGCAAGAAAAATGATGCGATGACGCATGTTCGTTTACTCAGCCGTTTTCTTTTGCAACAATCAGGGCATGTTTGCGATGATTACGTGCACGCTACCTCCTATCGTCTCAGCCCATGCAATTCGTTATGCCGCTTACAAGCACACCGCGAGCACGTACAGCAAGCGCGCGATTACAATGTCACTATTGGCCAGATATTCATCTCCACAGCCCTGTCCGGCCTCCGTCGACATATCACCCTGACATCGGCTGTCAGGCAGTGTCAGGCCCAGTGACAGGCTTCAGTCGTGGCCTGTCACCGGCCCAGCCAGGGCGCGTGCCGAGCGGCTCCGGTGGCTCCGGCTCCGGCTCCGACCGGGCGACTCCGGCTTCGGCCGAGCGGCTACGGTGGCTCCGGCTCCGGCTCCGGCTCCGGCCGGGCGACTCCGACTTCGGCCGAGCGGCTCCGGTGGCTCCGGTGTCACCTGCCGAGGGCCTCTCGTCAACGGCGACAGCTGACCGACTGAGATAGCCCGCCTCCGGGTATGACCGACGCCAAGCACACTCAGCTATCTGGCCCGCCTGTGACGCACCCCTGGCTGCACTTAGTGGTCATTCGTGTTGGAGCAAAGCCAGGTCAGACAGTGCGCCGCTCGCAGGTGTGCTTTCAGTGCCAGCGTTGGAGCTAAGCCAGGTCAGACAGTGCGCCGCCCGCAGGCGTGCGTTCGGTGCGAATGAGTCTTGGTGTGGCGTTGGGCTACTCCTCGGTAGAACTTCTCTTCACATAAAGTCGACAGATTGCATTGCTTTTTAGGGAGCAACAGGTCGTCAGATCTTGAGTAGCCTTCATAAGAAATTCGGTAGGATCTGTTGTAAACTTCTAAATGCAACGCTATTGGGTAAGAAACCTCAACGATTAAAATAGGACGAGGTGTTTGGCACCGGCAGAAGTGCACGTCAGCATGTGTGCTCTTTGCTGGGCATTACCGACCAGCGAAAAAGGTAAATTAACAAATTTTTATGTTGATAGATAAAACGGAGTCAACATATATAAAACGAAATATATCACTCTGCCTGTCTCTTCCTGGCCGAAAAGACATGGTGGCTGTTTGAATTTGAAGGGATTGAATATCACTGAATGCTCTGAACTCCGCGACCTCTGCATCCCAGATGATCCGTGATGACCCCCGACCTGGTCTGGAAACGACTGCTGCGTTCCGCGACAGGGAAGACTGCCCACGTTTAACTGCCGACCATGGCAGGAAGTCGGGCAGGAACTGGCCGAATGCAATTTCCTTAGAGTTAGTAGCTTGAAAGTAACGGCGAACGCCAGGCAGTAACACAAAATGAGAAAGGAGTCAGACAAATTAAATCCAATTCAAGTCTGTCTGAAACCTGTATTGCGCGAGACCTGTTCGCTACTCGAAAGGCGCTCCACCTCGTTGAATTCATGCATTCTGAATGGTCCTATAACCGTTTTACTGCAAAAATAAACGGCGACCGCCACTGGATTATAAGGTCCTTTAAGCTTTTCAAAGCGGCCGAAGCACTCCGGAAATCATCAACGAAGTGGAACATCATCATTTTAGAAGGATCTGTTGGACTTTCCGCCTCTTGCAGAGGGAACGCATAAATCGGTGCGCTGTTCGGCCCCTCGATAAGGCGAAGCACCACTGTCAACGGCTGCCCGGCTGGGCTTCGATAGTGGGCCGCCGTTGTCCACAACCGAGGGAGAGGGTGGCGGGGGGGGGGGGGAATCGAATCCGGCTGACGGTGACTGTGGACCTGTCGCCGTTTGGTAAGGGGAGGGGCCGCGCCTCGGCTGACGTCCGCTAAAGAGATGGACTTGACCTCCTGACCTGGTCGGACAGATATATCTCCGCAGAACACGGACCGATCCTAGGCTGTCGCCCCAAATTGAATCAGATCTCATGCTTTTCATCACCACGTGCCAGCGCCGCGAACTGAGCCGAGACTAATCCACGCCAAGCCGTACTTCCGCCTGCTCAAGATGAAATTTTTGTTGCTAAGCAACGTGTTTTATAAGCGGGACTAGGATACAGAAAATTGTTTAAGGAATCAGCAAATGTTTCACCTGACACCTGTCTTCCTCTTCCTAACGTTTGGGCTATTCGTCCAAAGGGTTTAAAATTGTTTGCCAACACAATGGGCGTGGCCATCTAAGTAGGGGATCACAGCAATCATGAGGTCAAGCATCGGTCCTATTTCCTTGCATGGCAACAGTAAAACTACGACGCCGTTTACCCTTCAGTCATCAGTCGGAGACACCGCCCGCTTGAAAATCGCCATTAAACAACACAAGTCGGACATGCTATACTATAAGC